>NC_037680.1:68862411-68932082 GCF_003255815.1 Theropithecus gelada | reverse complement strand
CGATGCCTCGCCCTGCTTCAGCTCTCGCTGGTCGGGCTGCAGCAGCTAACCAGCACCGATCGTCCGGCACTCCCCAGTGAGATGAACCCAGTACCTCAGTTGAAAATGCAGAAATCACTGGTCTTCTGTGTCGCTGGCGCTGGGAGTTGGGGACTGGAGCTGTTCCTATTCGGCCATCTTGCTCCGCCCCCCAGTTATTTTTTCTTATCCTCTCCTTCCTCCTATCCCCCATCCTCTGACAGTGCCCAGCGTGTGTTGTTCCCTTCTACGTGCCCAAGTGTTTTCATCATTTAGCTCCACAAAAATTTGCACATTGACCTTCTTATAAAATTACTCACTTTAAAGTTAAAAAAAATAAAATTCATTCAGAAATTTATTTTTTTCACAATTCTTTGTAAGTATTTTATGTTATTTATTTTACTCTATTAACTTCTTAAAACTCAGAAAACCATGTTTTAATTCAAGTATAAAAACTACCTCCCCAGTGTATAAAGTTGATTGGCTGAAAAATACTCAATTACTAATTTTTTGTGGAATAATGAAAAAGTTTTTATTTTATTACTTTTGTTAAAAATAGTAATCTCCAATGTTAGAAATCATCAGTCAGATTAATTCATTAAAACTTCCAAGGAATTTTCAGAATTCAAAACAGCTAATGTTACTCAAATCCAGTTTTATTTTGGTCTTTATCAAGTTCCATCACTTACTAGGCTTCTACAAGAGTTTTGAAGCTTCGGTGGAATTGTTATGAACAGGTAGCTAGCTATTTTATGACTAGTCATATGAGAATGCAAAAACATTTCATTCACTTTATATTTTCTAATCTTCCTCACTTTATTTCTATGACAAAATGACAGGTAGAGAAATGTCTGCAGGGAAAAAAAAACATGCCAGTTACAAAGAGTTTCATGCTATCATTTTAGATTAACAAAACAAAACACGTGATTAGCGTTCCTTTGTTTCTTTACAATACTCCGTTGATTTCTTAAATACCTCAAAGGAATTTACAGAGAAGAAAAAAAGAAATCTAACAACTGATTGATGAAGTATATACTCAGTGCAATGCTTGGCAAAGACTGCATTTTTATTATGGTAAAAAATGGTGTTAAAGGATGTTAGAGAATTGGACAAAATGAACCATCTGATTTGACTGATCTTGGTTGTGCAATACTTTCCAGCATGTACCTCCAAGGTTTGCATACACCATTTTGGCATTTTGTAGTAATTATCACTTGAAACTTTCACAAGTATGCCTTATTTCCACAGGTAATTAAGGTGACCTAGTTATGTCTGCATAAAGCTTAGTCTGAATGATGCAGACCCAGGGGAGACTAAGAGGTCACTAACAGCAATCAATCTAACTGATGGAAAAAAGAATCTTGTAGATGATATTTGCTGTATAGTATTATAAAGCTATTTTTAAGATACATTATTTCATCAATAATATCTGAAGAGCATAGGAATAATTTCCCTTCAACTATTCTGTGTCTCATTTCATGCTCTTTTTAACATTTGAGCTGTTGAGCTTGCTAATTCCTTATAATTAGTAATAAAGGAATTTAAGATTAATTTTTCAAGATGAACGTTTAATTTTGTTGATTTTCAGAAGCATCGTTAAAGAATTTCTCCTATTGCATGTGGTTAACAAATTCTTAATTGTGCTTTCATGTCTATGAATTATAATTAACAAACTTTACAAATGCTTTGCCACCCCAAAGTGCTGCTCACCCTCAAATTGTTCCCTTCATCCTTTGGACAGATCTGAACCCAAAGACCCAACTCCTTCGTCAATCCAATATTCTGGCAACTGACTGAATTTACTGGAAGAGTTGGAGAATTGAGTTTCTAGTGCCAACCCACAATATGCAACTTCTGTCATTTTTTTATTCCACAACCTTGAAACTTGCTGCAGAAAATCAATGCATCAGATACACCACATCAAGAACATAATCTTGCCCTTTATAAAAAGGTCACAAGCACGTTTATTTAAAACACACCTCAGGTTAATTAACAGACACACATTATCAGAAAAACTAAAACAAAAGTAAACCAAAATATAAAATAGTTCGAATAACCTAAGGTAGGTTTAAACCCATTATTTTTTCTACCTCATGGCACTATGACTAGGACAACATGGATAATATAGTTCACATTTTACTTCCAAATGAGTTTTTTCATTTCTTCTTCTGGGAAATACTAACAAATCAACTGAGTTTCTTAAATGGTGTAGTCTGTGCCCCTAGACATTAAAATTCTAGCAGCTCAAAATGAAACATATACAAAAGAAAAATATATGCTATTAAATATGCAAAGCACTTACATTCTTTGTTGAATCATTATTTAATTAAAGAATAACTTATTATCATACCATAAATGGGAATGATACGCGGAGAGGAGCTCTAGTTGCTTGAGGGTGAGTGCCATGTGCATTTTTCCTGGAGTCCCTAATAAGTGACACACTTGTATCATTACATTTGAGGTGAAGCAGAAGCCTCTGTCAGATTCCATTCACATGGGCAATCCCCAGTGGCAAAACATCTGATTAACTAGCAAAGCCACTGTCGTTAACAGCTGTATTATTGGAAGCTTGGAAGTATTCAGCCTATTTAGTAGCAGAATGTATTATCATAATCACTCTCTCTCTCTGGCTCATGTCCAAGAGGTATTAACTACTACCCAAATAAATTACTATTAAAATGGCTAGGCATAAATGAATCAGTATAAGTATAATTTATACTGACTATAGGCCGTATGTTCTATTTGCCTCCAATAAAATCTATTTTGGTAATATATACATGAATAACGGTAATTTCTAGTCCGTACTTTGGTAATTTCTTCATTTGTAAGTTTACTGGGTTGATTTAGCAAAATCCTTTGCAGTTCTCTAAAAAGACCTCAGAGAAGAGTCTATTTTATTAGTTCTATTATTCTAAATAAACTATATTGTCAATCTTGTGAGCACAGATATATGAATTCGAGTGATCTATTAAGGTTCCAGCCAAGTATGCATTTTAATTATTTGGACCAATTTTATTGAGACAATTTTCTAAGTATCTTGCATATTTATAACCATAATTGTGTTTAAAAAGAAAGGTACTGAAATGACCCAGAAGATCTCATTTTGATAAAATCTTATCAATTTTGTGACTGATGAGCATTTAAAATAGCTACAAAACAGAAAGAAAGAGAGAGGAGGGAAGGGAGAGAGGAAGGGAGGGAGGGATGGAGGGAAGGAAGGATGGAGGGAGGGAAGGATGGAGGGAGGGAGGGAGCAAGGGAGGGAAATTGTCCAACACAAATACAGTGCCTCCAGGTAAATGAAAACTCCTAGTAAAAAATGCAAAATTCTACTAAAATCTAGCTTATATTTACACACACAGAAATACGAAAAATAATATACCCAACTCAAAATTTTATTTTTAATACAATGTATTTTATTAAAATTCTGAAGCAGAATGTAATTTTGAACGTAATGAAAAAGATTTACAGTGCTTTAGTTTACTTTGCTGTGTGTAGCATTGGTTTGGAAGGGTCACTCCTAAACAAAAGTGTAATGAATTATAAAGACAATCTGCTTCAATAGCGTAAAATAATTTAATGAAACTTTGCAACTGTACATGTTCTTCCCAAGTTTCATGGAAGCATGAGAAGGAAACTGTAAGGAAACATTAAATAAAGATGCTTGTAGATCTAAATGTTTTAAATAAAATAAAATGAAGATGTTTAAAAGTGCAGCACCATTGGGTGATGATAATTCTAGTAGTTTAAGCTGCTTAAATCCAAAACATGCTTTCTAAATATGGAATGCAGGTACCTAGATTGGTATAAAGTAGCAAAATAATGCTCATTTTTACATTATCCAAATGAGGAAAGGCAAGTGAATATTATAATAATAAATGACCTGTTGGTTTAATGGTTTCCAAAAGAAGTATTTCATATATATTTGTCTCTAAAAAAGAACAGTGTTCAATTAACGTACTCTGTACTTTTGCATCTGTAAATGTCTCGTAGTGTTTTTAAAAAGTATTGCAGCAAAATATAAATGAATAAATAAAATCATTCTTAAAATATTAAAGAATATAACTTAAATGTAACACAATAGAGATAGCATCAGCAATTAGTGAACACTACAACAGTTTACTGAATGTTACATTTCATTGTCTGGCTTGAAGTGTTCTGATTAAACGTGCAGGATGCTCTTCAAAACTGTTCAGAGTCTCTCCAAAGGACAGACTAATTAGCAACTGTTAATATTAAGAATACACTTGGGGCAGAAAAATAGGACTTCAATTTACAGTAATAATTTTGGGATGGAGTTATTCCAGCAGTAAATTGTCACAGCTGCTCCAAGTGTGATGACACCCCTGAAAATAAAATAAATACAGTTATAACTTTCCAGTAGATCTTTAGACACTCTGCCAAGAAAAGTAAAACAATTAGTAAACTTTCACAAATTAAAATCTGAGATTATACCTTAGGTTTGCATAGCCGTTTAGAATTACACAGTGTTTTTATATATGACATGAATACATTTTTGGACAAAAAGAAATACCAGCATTTAGTATTTTATGCTTTCTCTGCTGAAAATTAGTCAAAAAATGTTTCTTGTTTCGAATCATGCATAGCCAAACCAAATAATCCCCAAACTGTTCAAACATGTGCATATTTTGTCAGTCTATTTTATAGTTTTCTGACAGACTGAAAATCCTACCAATACTAGCACCATCACCACCATCCTTCCACCCTCAAGAATTTTGTGCTTCAGTTAGCTGAAGGATTCTCAGTTGTTCAGACATCTGCTTCTGTGAAGACAGACTTATAGACAAGTTAAAGAAGGGTGTTCAAGGTCCCTGGCACAAAGCTAATATGCTTCCTGCCTCTGACTTCCTGCCAAACCCAGCCCCCATTGGTTATTTGCATGGATGAAAAGCTTTCAGATATGATTTCACTCTTTATTTGTTAAGACAGAGGAATTTTTCTGTCTTCATGCCTGTATTAATTCAATCTGGTCATTTTTTCCCTATCTATAAAAGAGAGAGACCAATCTCATTTGACAACTTGACTCAATGTGTTCACACACAATAGAAATGCCTTTTACTGATGTGGCAGTTCGGTTTACAAAGGACTTGCACTTATATCATCACTGTTCATCCTCACCAGATGCTGAGAGGTAACAATCTACATCTTTTGTTTTGTCTGAGAATAATAATTATATCTGAATGTCCTTTTTTAAAAGTACTTATATTTTTAGTTATTTTTCATATTTGGTTATTTTAGTTAACAATGATGTTAGCCTTTATTATAAACTTTCCTTTTTCCCTTTAAAACCCAGAACTATTTGCCTTTTACTGTTGCCTCTTACTGTCGTTCAATGGCTATCCGCTATTCAGACACTCAGATCAATAATATCATCACCAAATACAGGCAGTAGAAACCGAAATAAATTTATGCTTGAAACCTGCCTTTTAAAGCACTGTGTGATATAGGAAAATGAATTTAAAAAACTTTTTTAAAGAATTTACAATTTGCTTTAGTCTCAGTGTAACAGTAATTTATAGTGACAATCCCCTGCACATGGATTTTGCCCACTATTAGGGAAAACTAGTAAGATACAGAGAAGATAATTTTATTTATGATGGGCATTGATCAAATAAAAGTATGATTACTAAGATATGTATTTATAACTCTTTCCAAGTTATTCTTTCCTATACACTATTGCATTCTGTACTCCCCTTTCACCCCTTAATCTTCTTGTTATAAATCCACTCATCTATCCATGGCCCTTTTCCCTATAACTTGATAAAATGCTCATATTTTAACTATTATCTTCCATAGATGCAGAGGGAGCCAAAGTGAACCACAGAGTCAATTAGGACATATGTTCCAAAAGAAATAGAGGTAGATTTGATCCCTTTAATCCACTTGGTTACTGTAGGCTTCTTGTTCAATTTCTTCATCGCTTATATATTCCATTTATATTTTACTTGCTGTATGTCTGTTTCTGAGGATTTTTTTCCAATCCCACATTGTTTTACAGCATCTAGAGAAGCATGTGCTTCCCAAAGGAGCTTTCTGTTTTCCCTCTTCCCATTTATGCTTTATGTAAAGCACGGTGTCAATAACTCTCTCGGCTCCTCTTCACCAGAGTTGGGAGAGAGGAACTGGGCAAAGAATCAAATGTCACCAAGGCGAGACAGGGTGCCATAACTTGACATAACTTCCAAAGAAATCAATTTAGCTACATGTAAACTCATAAAGGCACAAGTCATTGTTTAAATATTGTACAAGACTGTATTGTGTATTACCCAAGATATTAATCATCTTCTTCTGCAACAACTAAAGAAATCTATCCTACCCTATTCAACAATATTGACCAAAAAAACAGTTTTTAATGTGGCAATACACCTTCTACCTGCAGGTTGGCAGCCAGAAAATAAGTCTGCCTTTTGAAGTATTCCTATTAAAGATAATGATGATAATTAGATTCTTAGAGAAGGGAAAACTACTTCTTATACAGCATGCCATCATATTTTATTTGTATTTTATAATTGGCATTTCAAGGAAAAAGAATCAATTTGAATTGATGTGAGTGCATTTAGTAGCTTTATCCTCAATCACTTTTTCTTTACTAACAGTATTCCTTGTTCATTGCACATTTAAACTAGACTGACAAAGAAATATTCTTGACAAGTTAAATATCCTCACTTCATATCCTCCATAGTGGAAGTCAATAGGAAACATAGAAATCAAAACATGTCTAGCACAAAGTTATAAGATGCTATTTAAAGTTCCTGCTACTAAATTCCAAGAAACCTGTAATCCAATAACACGAGAACGCCGAGGTTGAAACCCCTGAAACCCCACTGCACAGGTGTAAGCTGCATGAGAGTTTCTACCTTGGCCACCTACTTCACAAGTTTGTTATAAGAACTGATTGACATCCCAATTTGGGAAGATGCCCAGCACATTACAATCTCATATTAAACATCAATCATATCCTTTAATTTCTTAAATAATTTTCATAAACATTACCTCATTTGATCCTTGCAATCACCTTTTGAAATACCGTGGTCAGATATTATCCTTAGTCTGTAGATGAAATTGAATCAGATGAGATCAGATTATTTACCCTTGTGATTCTTGTGGTGCAGTGTTTGCTCTACTCTATGACCCCCTTATAGGTTCACTGATCCACTTAATTAACGAGGCCCTTAAGCAACTGTCTAGTAAATTGCCTGAGCTCGGACACTAAGGGTTACCTAAACATCATGAAATGAGGAAGGTACTGTATTTTATTGATTAAAAATAAATTACCATTTTTTGAGGAATATAGCTGTACTATTTGCTTTAAAAATGTTTCAACAGATTGTAGTTGATGCTGATGGGAGGATACCCAACTACTGAGCAAAGGATATGGCATAGCAAGGTAGTCAGCCTGGGAGCATAAGAGTCATTTGGAGAGTTAGAAAGAATGTAGTCTTAGGAATCCAAAACCATAGCAAGAGACCTAAGCAGATGGTCTGTTTCAGGGAAGTTCATTGGAAAACTGCCAGCGTCATCAGGGGTAGCTCTTGTTTATAACATGTATATCCACTGTCACTTGACATGATGCCTTGTACATAGTAGGAATTCAGTACATATGGAGTGAATGAATATTCTATCCCCAATGTTTTCAATGCAAGATTATTCCATCTGTTTTCACTTATGAATAATTAATTGAATAAACGAACGACATTGTTTTATCTGTATGTGACTTCTAAATGAACAAAATGGGAAAACTTTATGGAACAATAAATTATTTGCTAGATAAATCATTGTTTGCCTTTTTTTCATACCCATTTTAGTGACCGTGAACTTTTGCTTAACATAAATTTTGATTGTTGACTCGTTATAATCACCCAGCTATTTAGCACAGTGTTTGGTGTATTCCTATGTTAAAATCAAACAGCCTTAGTGATGTGCTGGCTCAACAACTACTAAAAATCAAAGATAAATAAATAGCAGATTTTCTGCTTCTAATCTATTGATAAAATTCAATTTAGACATATGAAGATAAGGAAATCACAAGAAATCAAAAAGCAGATTAGGAATGAAAGTGATAGGTTATTATCTAGATATACTTCAGGAAACTAAAGGCTTTAATGCATTTAATCTGAATTCATAACGAGCTTTCAAAGGAGGAAGAAAAAGAAACAAAAAAAGCACATTACCTAAAAGACACACATAATAAAATTGATTTATTTCCACTTAGTAAAAATAAATGTTAAAATCTGTTTTCATATTATGGTAATATAGAAATTAATCAAATCAAGATACAATGATGATAAGAACAAAGTTCTCCCATGGAAAATATAAAATAGCACTTCTTTCATCAAAGTATAAAGCACAAGACTGAAAATGAATGATTTGTCTGGATAATAATCAGATTTAGAACTTTAATCAAAAGGTTTTAGGGCCAGAAAAAGTGTGTTGTCACAGAGAATTCCACCATATATCCTGATCCATTTAAGACACTTGGAATTTAATAATCTCATTGCTTTCCTTTTGAATTGACCACATTCCATCCTTTTAAAGCCTGTCATCTCCCACACTGCCATCTAAAATCAATTCAACAAGAATTCCTTGCTTTCTTAATTGAAGTAAGCCACAATTTAACCTTCTATATCTTGATTAACTAGAAAAGAAGTTAAAAAAAAAAAAAAAACTTTAAAGGTGATGAACGTCTGTGTTTAAAAATTACATACATATTCCGCCATAGGATGTTTTATGTGGCAATATCCCCTAAAGATTATCTAAAAATAGGGTTCTATGAACAAGTACATTAGAAAAATTATATATTCTCTTTCTGGCAGATTCACAATAATCATTTTAATGCTAAGGGCTCAGAAGTTCTACAGTCAAGAAGAGTACATTTTTTCATCATTGAGATTCTACTATATCTGAGTGTAATAAAGGCACTGACACTAGACTATTTTTTGACCTTTGGCTGCTGAGAGCTTTTAAGCCTCATCCCTCCTTCTTCACCTTGTTGCCCACATGTGGGCTGATAAAAAGCCCATGTGCTGTTTCCTTTGATGCTGGTGGGAGATTCAAATCCTACACAAGTTCCTGTCTATGCATGAGAATGCTTGCCTCAGACCCAGCCCCTAATCACAATAAAAACCCCTAGCTGCTCTCTTTTTCTTACTCTCTTAAAGCCACTTTGGACCTGCCGGCAGGCCTTGGCTGCTCTCCTCAGATAGCTCCTAGTCTCTTGAAGTTTGTGTAGCATTATCAGTTTTGACATCGAAACCAAATTTTGAGTGGAGGATTCATCCTGCTTCCTCAGATGGCTACAAAAATGACAGAGATTGATATTGTCTGAAGATGAAATGACGGGCCAAACAGAAATTCTTTTGTATAACGTAACATTTTTAACAAAGGACCTACAATATATGTTAGCATTACTTTTTCTGGATATGTGATACTTTAAAGTCCAGCCAGGGAAACAGAATCCAAGCTAAGTTGTTCAATAAAGAAGAATTCTTCTGAAGGTTGTGCCAGTTGGGGTCCTCCAAGAAACAGATGCCAATGTGGGATTTGATCTGCAAAAGGTTGATTGGGGAAAATGCCTGTGAAGGAAAAAGAGAAAGGAGCAGAAGCAGGGGGAGAGAACATAAAGTCGGCCTACAACTATGAGAGGAGAGAAGGAGAAAGGGAGGCTTGGGTAGGAAATGTCTCAGATTACAGCAAACTTCTGGAAAAGTCTGGGATAGGCCAGCAAAGAGCCCAAAGAGCAAAGTTTGACCATTAGAGGAATTTTGTATTATGCAAAAATAGCCTGATTCTAGTAACTCCATTGGCTCAGAGCAGCTTGAGATAAGTATGGCCATGGTATGAACTCTATAGTGTGTCCAAAGATGCAGCAACTTGAACTTGCCAGTCAATTAATACTCCCCACAGCATGTTCTCTTGAAGAGCAATCCCGTGTCCATGCAGTGAAATTTGTTTAAAAGATATTGGTTGAGCTAAAAGGCAAATGGAACAGCAAGGCACATCAGATATAAAGAGCAGCAGGAAGCTAGTTCCACCCTCAGGAACCAAGAGAAGCAGTGGTTTAGGTAAGTGCTAGGAGTTGGGGCCACCAGGCAAGACTTAAAACCACAACAGGTTCTTCCAGCGGGAGTTGGTACCTCAGCAGGAAAGACTGCTGGACACAAGCTCGCTTCACAGCAGAAACTAAGCTACTCTCAGAGACAAGTGCTAAAAGCAAGAAGAGAGGGGGCTTCTCCCCTTCTTCCTCCTGTCTGTCTCCCTTCAATTCTTCTCGTTGCCCAAACTCAAATGAAAATGACGTGGTAAGGGATTATGAGACATTAGTTTGCAGGGCTCAGCCTTCTGCAATACAGATCAGAGAAGAGGAAGTACCGGCAATGAATCTGGGAGAAATCCAGTCCCAGATAGGCACAGTAAGTCATGGGATTAAAAAGTCCTGGATTTATACTGAGTTAGAAAATAAATTAATACATTGATTATCAAAATAGTCAAGTCTTTACAAGTTACCTAGTTCATAGCATATTGGGAAAAAGTATGTATCTTTATGAAAGGCAAACCCAACAAAGCAATAATTTTCAATTGGTAATGAGAAGAATAAATAGACAACATACTTTCAATGTTAGATTTCATTTTTTATAAAACTACATAAGAAATAAGCATGCTAATTAGCAAGAATTCTATTCACAAAAACAAGGTGGCAGTAGTTTGATACTTTGCAGAGAACTTAAAATGTGGTTTCACAATTGTTTGATTTAGACATGAACTAGGCACCTATATTAATAACAATGTTGAAAATAAATCATGATTGAGAGTTGCACTTCTTGAATAGGAAGAATAAAAAAATTGTCAGAAGGTAGCAACCATTTTTTAAAATCCAATAACAAATCCCTTTAATTTAGAATTCACATTTCATAATTGGTTTTGGGATAATTTAGAAATTGTTTCTTTCTACACAGTATGGTAGTCTAGCCACAGGTAGCACTGACTCTCTGTGCTCACTTAAAGAATAGCCTCAACGACACTGTAAGTAATAGGGCTTTATCAAATATCTGTTTATGGCTTCTTTACTTTTCCCAAATTAAATAAGTGTCATGCACAAAAGACTTGAAATCCAGCTCAAACAGGAGCAAATTTATCTGTTCTCTCCTCTGCTTTGAGTCTAGTTCTAGCCAAGCTCAGAATATTTACATAAGAGGTAGAGAGACAGTGCAGACATCTGTGTGGAGCTAGGTTACTATTCAGCTGCTACGCCAGTGCCCACCCACCTCAAAATGAGACAGGCTGAAAGATAGTGAAGTGGGAGGGACAGATGCCCAGCATGCCAGCTTTGTGAAGAGCTAAAAATATCACCCTGGAAATGATGAGGCAGAGGATAAAAGACTACCCAGGTGTTGGCACCTTAGGGTTGCTTGGAGCAGCCCTGGTGTTAATGTCCACTACCCCATCACAGAGCTATAATTGAGTGCCTTAGACAAGATTACAGGTTTGCCTCTTCTGGAACAGGCATGGTGTGCACACTCTTTCAATTTCACCATCGGACAACTACGACCTGAGATGATGGGGTGATGTTTTAATATGTCTCTTTGTAAAGGTCTATTGTTAAACACTGGCTTGGAACTAAAAATGGGAGAAAAGATAATTTGCTGTGCTTGTTCAGCTTAAAACAGGCAAAGTTATTTTATGTAGTGAGAACACTATATCCTGATCTCTAGTGATACGCTATTTAACTATCAGTCACCAGCCTCTACTTTGATGGCTGATCCTGAGTGAGGAGAACTTTGATGGGGACAGGGATGCTGTTTTAATAGGTGTACAATAGGACCACTGCCCATATGCTTGTAGCAATAGGCACCAAAGTAGGGAGACTGAGACAACCTTATTTTTTATAAGAATTTTAAAAGTAACACGAGATTAGGTTAAAGACAATGAAAGTGTTACTGCAAATATTTCAGCAGTTATTTATAGAAATGGGAACTGGGAGAACCACAGGAGCAAACAGAGCAAATACATTGATGAAAGACCTGGGTCCTAAGATCTACTCTGTGACTCCTTGGGACATTCACTAAAAAGAAGTACAATAAACCTTAAAAACAAACCACTCAAAGCCCCAGATGGGGAAAAAAATGTTTGGTATGGAAACTTCACTGACTGTGACCTTCTGTTGAGATCACTCAAAGCATACACACCATGGCAGAAAATAAATGATAGACAGCAAATTGGCAGGCAAGTCCCAGAGGACTAAACAACATAATGTCATGTAGTTTGTAAAGGCATAGATATTTGTCACCACAGCCTGCATGAAGGACACACACTGTGCAAACTTTTATTAATGTGTTCCATTACTGTGGTGTGTGTGACTTGTTCTCCCACATCCATTATGTAAAACAGACTGCCATTTGGCACATTGCTTAATAAGGGCTGCAGTCAACTATGCAAATACTTAATTATTATGGCATGCACCTACACATTATAGCTTCCTTAATGAATTTTCTCCTATGTTAAAATTATTTAATGTTAACCCTCACACCACTCCCCTAGGGGAGAATCCTGGTCTGGTAATATCCAGGAAATATGTATGTGCTTACGAAAATATAGCAGTCATCCTGCTAAACTGAGGAACCCATCACAGTTTTCTGAAATAAGCAATGGAAAGAGTAGCTATAAGTTATTTATTGAGTATGTTTTATTAGAGTCTAGAAAAAGAAGCTGTTCTTAATTATAATGAACGTTTTAAAAATCTGATCCCAATTTTTTTAAGAGTGATACTGTGTTATTTCTTTGATAGCAGATAAAAAACTGATGAAAATGTTCTTTAATATTATAAAACTATAAGGGATGAAGAAAGTGAAGCCACATTTTAAATATATATATTCATGTTAGGAAGAGCATATTGATAACTGTACTGAAGCAAGGATTTACAAAGAGACCTTTACAAAGGGACACGTATTGTTTTGCAAAACAGTAACACTGAAATTAGTGTGAAATAACTAAAAATCTTTTAAACATTGCAAGTTTAATTAGAAAATACTTTATTGGTTATTTGTATGCTTAATTTACTTTTACCTGATTGTATCACAGTATATGATTTATGATGGTTTATAAAGTATGAACATTACAAGAACTCTCATTTTGTATCTAAAATGAATTTAAAAGAATAAGAAGGAAAATAAGACTTTAAAAAGTAGGAAAAAACTAGGAGAGAAATTGGGATGCTTAATTTCCTACTGGAAAGTGGGGCGTGACTTTCACTCTGAGCTTTATAGAAGTTAAAATGGAAAATCTAATCACTTATGTGATTTCCAAAGTTCACAGAACAAACTATGTGTCAATAATAAGTATTCTTGACTCTCTTACTTAAAAAAAAGTTCCCTGTGTTTCTTTATAGCACATCACTTTGTTCTTGGGACAATATGGCTATCACCATACTTACAGCAAATAAAAAGTCAGCAATGAGTTGTTTAGTAATGTTTCTGGTAATGTCTCTCAATGTGGCCCTACTGCATAACCTATATATGAAATTCAACAAAAAAGTATTCTCTGATGCTTTAAAAGTATGCCATCTTTGTATTATGGACTGTGGTGTTCTGATTCAATCCAGAAGAAGGACCTTTAGACTCTTTATTAAGTATTATATATTAAACTCACAATTTTGTTTCAAATTCACCTAATGTTGGCAAAAATGGTTGATATATAAAGTTGAAGTTAGTGACAAGTACCTCAGTTAACTATTCTACAGTTCTGGGGAAGTGGGACTTGAAGCCCTCAAGGTAAAAATGTAGGGTCTACTTAAGAAAATGAATATGTAAATCCCACTAACATATGGTAGTTAAGTCCCTAAAGAGTACATACTATTTAAAACTCCTCATTCTGTCACTATATTTATATAGTGACATTTCACATTTAAAGGATTTCAAGTATCATCAACCAGATGTGACCAGGAGGAATATAATGTACAACTCTTTCTATCACCAGTCAGTGGAAGTATATTAAGACTCCTAGGCATTCTACTCACAAGTAATGTTTTAATCCATATAAATTCTACAACAATATTTTCCCAATTTTGGTAGACTACAAAATAGCCTGGTGAGTGTGTCATCAACCACAATGTCTCAGCCACTGATGAGCATTTCCAGAACCTTTTGAATAGGCATCTCCAAAAGCTTAACAAGTACACATTAACAAAACTGGTGATTCTGTGATCCTGATATACAGCAAAGTTTGAGAATCACTTCTTTAAAATGGGATGATTTTCCACTGAAATTTCCTCATGATATTCTAAAATTTAGATTAATATATAAATTGTTTTTAGTGTTTGTTTTTCAGAATGCAACTATGTGTATTATTTTGGGGATAGTTAAAAAGTATGAAGTATCTTCCCCAGATATTTAATCCAAATACGTGGGTTGAAGCAATAGTATATGTATTTTTTTTTCAGATAAGTCTTACATATACTGATACTAAAGGGCTGTCAGCATAGCAAATATCACTAACCAAAATATTTAAAAGAAATAAAACCTAAATGTTATGTGGAAAAAGCCATTGTTAAACTTGTCTGTAAGATTTATCAAGGACTAATTATAGTTGCTCATGTGCACTTAGCACTGATTATCTGTTAATAAATACGTTTTCTAAATATAAAAATAAGACTATTTTTGCCAATGGAACAATAGCAGTAATGATGAGTAGGTAAAATCATGTATGTATGAATCAGAAGTAGTATTTAACAAACTTCTAAACATCTCTTTTAATAACGCAAACCTATCCTGCCAGTAAGATAAATCGAAGAGTTGAGGAAAGTTCTTGAACTGTGGGAGTCAGACACATGTCCTTTCAATCATGCCTCTACCACTAACTAACTTTGTAATATTGGACAATTTATTTAACTTCTCTAAAATTCAATGTTCCCGGTGATAAAATAGCTACAATAAAGATGCCAATGTGAGGGTTAAATGATGCCATGTACACCCTCAAGAAATATTACTTCCTTTCATCCTCACTTCTAATCTAGTGATGGTATTTTAAAAATATATTCCACAAAATCTACCATACCATCTGAGTTTCTGTCTCTCCATAATTCAATTGCTATTTAGAATAGAAGATAAACTACTGTATACCCTGTTGCAGTGTGAAAGGACGGTAGACTAATGGAAAGTGTGGGATCTTTAGGTTTTGATCTGAGTTCAAAGTTTGGCTCTCTTATTTGATCTGCTTGACTTTGGGTCAATCTTAGCTTCAGTAACCAGTCTGTAAAACTCACTGCTTGAAATTTTATGGAGAATAAATTAGACACTAATGATAAATCTCTGACATAAAAGAGAAACACAGTAAATGTTTGCATTCTTCACCTTTGCTGGAGAGACCCTGCACACTCTCATCACCAGCACTAGGCAGAAAATCAACACCTGTCATTAGAGAATTTCATCAGAATAGTTACTGAAATTATCAAACTTAATATTTGTATTTTACATAATATTAAGGGACAGTCTTCTTATAAGGCATTGCTGGCCATTAGGTTAAACACCTTTATGAACTTCTGAGCATTCTCAGGTCTCACATGAAAGGAATATACAAAGTAATTAACAGTTATTATTTCACAACAAATTACAGTTGTCTACTCACTAAAGTATTGCACTGGGATTCAGTAGACCTGAATTCTATTCCCACTTCTGCTATTCTCTAGTTTTATGACATTGGAAAGTCACTTCACCTTTCTATGTCAGAGAAAACTTATAATTAACTTGCATTGATGTATAAGCCTTCTTCTGCAGCAGCTGGGTAACTAGAATTATATTTCCCATCAGAATGTAAAATTCTAAATATTTCTGATAAAATATTTCCTTTGAAATAGATTTTGGATTTTCAGTGACTGTAAGTTCATTGATGAAAAGATTAACCTACATATACGTTTTTTTTAGTAAGTTAATATTTGATTTTATATTATATATCCAAGCATGACTATTAAAATAAGCTTTATATATGAAAGAGGTATATATTGAAGTTTTCTTCTACAAATGAGCAAGGAGAAGACTAACGTACCTCTACAAAAATGAACAGAGTTATTAAGTAGTCAATATGAAAAAAGAACAATAACATAAAAAATATTAAACCTCCTTATAAGCAAAAAATTCCCATTAAAGCAAAAATGAATCTCAATATTTTGCCTACCAGATATTAAATAGTTTAAATATTAATTGCTATGATATTCATGGGAAATATTAGGCAATAAATATCAACACTCTTAAAATATCCATGCTCATACTATTTCTATTTTTAGAATTTTAAATTAGGTAGAGACTCAGAAATAAACAACATATTTTTTGTGTAAGAATATTCATAGCACTATTACTTATAAAGCCAGAAAAGTTAAATAAGTAAATATCCAACAAAAGGGTAATGGTTAAATAAAGCATGGCTTATCTGAGCAACAAATATTACAGTTATTAGAATTGAGATTTCCAAAGAATATTGTCAGAATTGACAAAGATAAGCACTGTTATGGCCTGAATTATGTCCTCCTCCCAAATTATTTTGAGTCCTACCCAATATCTACTACTTCGTGACCTTATTTGAAGATTATAATTATCTTTATATTTTAAGATTATAGCTGCTTTTAGTTTGAAAATATATATTTCATTTCATAAACAGAATATTTTCTAATATAAAATGAGCAGTATTTCAAATTATGATTATGTTCATAAATCCTACAATATGAGTCTCAATATTTTGCCTAATAGATTTTAAATACTTAAAAATCATTAATCCCTACAATATTTATGGGACAAATTAGGCAATAAATATCAACAGTCTTAAAATATCCATGCTCATACTAAGTATTTCTATATTTAGAAATTTAAATTAAGTAAATGCTCAGGTACAGACAAAATATTTCTATGTAAGAATATTCATAATACTATTAGGTATAAAAGTGGAAATGTTAAATACATATTCTGTTTATTTAATATTGGATTTTGCTAGTATTTTGTTGGTGGTGGTCAAATTATAGAATGTGCTGAGAAAAGTGATTTCTTCTGACTGGAAGCTAATAGCTACAAGAAGTCAGATGAATCAGTCTCACTATGAAAATATCCCCAGCCAGCTTTTATCGCCTGCACCAAAAAGAGGGAGCATAATGTAAAGAAGTGAGGATGTAGCATTTTTCCTAGATTGTTTAAACTACTGGATGAGATCTGCCTGCAAGCAGCATCTCTCTCTCTCTCTCTCTCTCTCTCTCTCTCTCTCTCTCTCTCTTTCCCTCCCGTCTCATTCTCTCTCCCGTGGGTATTTTATTACCTTTCTGACTGTGTCCTTCTGCCTGGCTTAAATCTCTCGGGGGTGGCCTTTTCCTGAACCTATAGTTAACCTTTACTGGTTCGCTTCTTTAGGATGTAGATCCCCACATAGAGTTATAAGTCTAACTCCTCAAATTCCTCACTTTAGCAGTTTCTTTATTCATTTGAGAATTAAATTGCTGACCCTGATCGTGTCCTAAGGATTCACAGCATCTACAAAATCCTTTATCAGTGTTTCTCAAATTCTTTATTGTGAAGAACTATTTTCCCACAATCCATTATAGACCAATACCTTTTTAAACTCCACTGAAATAAAAATTTTGATATATAAAAAGATAAAAAGCTGAATTTTTTCATTGAAGACATACTTCTCTAATATACATTAAAATAAATGAGATTAAAAGACATAAAAATGCAAGTTCTTTTTTATTATTAGCTTTAACAGAGATATGATTACTATGCAAATTGCTACACAAATTTCTAAATGATTAATTTTCTGTATTTACTTTGATTATAACGTAACCAATAGTTCGTGGGCCAGCACTTGTCCACAGATCACATGAGCACCTAGTTCAGAGCTCTACTGCTCTGTACACCAAGTTTTTCTTACTTTTAATTTATGTCCAAGATTATCAAGTCAAGTTTTTTTCAGTTTTTCATTTATTAATTTTTGTGGGTATTATAGTATATATGTGTGTATATATATATGTGTGTATATATATTTATACACACACACACTAGGTACCCACATTATATATATATACACACACACATATATATACTAGGTACCCACAAAAATGTATATATAAGGGGTTCATAAGGTGTTTTGATACAGGCCTGACGTAACAATGGTCACACCTACATATGAAATATCATCACTCTCCATGTGCCCTTTGAAAAGACCAGCCAAATTTGTGAAAGGCCCTGCTGTGAAAAGAAATTGGTCTCTTTGAGGGTTTTATCTTGTTTGTCTTCTGTGCTTTGGTGTTGACTGAAAGGATGCTGCTAATTTTGGTGTAATAAATAAATTATCCAATGATTGATTATTTTCCATTGTTTCTCTGACAAGTCAAAAAAGATGTGGAATCCTGGGCTTCATTGAGTGTGTCCATTTTCTTTCTTTTTTTTTTTTTTTTCAATTAAAAGGATCATTTATTAGGTATCTGATAGGTTCCAGGTACTGTGGTAGGTATTTTCTACACAGTCTTATTATCTTTACAATAACACCTGAATATAGGTACTGCTCTCTCCATGAATAACTTGAGGCCCAGAAAAATTGAAAAGTGTGTCCAAAGTCATATGACATTTGACAGACCACTGCTTACTCTACTCACTGGAATCTTTACTCTTTTCGTGTGTTCATCTTACCATACCTGGGTGATGAAATAATCTGTACCACACACCCGCATTACACACGTTTACCTATGTAACAAACCCGCACATATATGGCTGAGTTTAAAATAAAAGTTAAAAAAAAAGAATTGAGGCATACAATTCAAGTTTTAAAATGACTTCTTCTCATTTCACATATTAGGAACTTTGCTATAGTTGAACAGTTAATGCTAATGTCTATCTGCTATAAAATAAATAACAGAATTTGTAACTCTTTTTAAAATTAAGTGTATAATTTTTCAACTCTTGACTCCATTAACAGAGTCAAACAACTAGTGAGTGTGATTATCAAAGTAGTGGTTAAATGCACCGCTAGAGTTTTGCTATCACAGGTTGGCCTCAAATTCAAGTTTCCAGTATCTGTTTTCTGCTTCAACCTGAGCCAGCTACTCAGTATCACTAAATCTTGGTCTTTTTATGTATAAAATTATAATAATAACACCTATATTAAAAAGTCAGGGAAAGGATACTCTGTGTGTGTGTGTGTGTGTGTGTGTGTGTGTGTGTGTGTGTGATAACAAGTTCAGAGGTCTTTAAAATAATAGGTCCCATATTAGAGAAAGACTGAGTAGTACTCATGATCTCTACTCAACCTAGAAGACCTTGTTTTATTTGAGATGATAAACAGCTCTTGGAGGCCCATATTGAACACCTTCTGCAAGTACATCGACTTTATTACCAACTTCTTCTTGGACCATATACCTTGACAACTTTCGCCATTTAAAGACGCTGTCTGATTTCCTAAGTGCTGTTTCATTGTCTTCCACTATTCGTCTTCTTTCTCCTGCCTTAGATTTCCAATTGTAATATTTACTCTTTATACAAAATTTGTGTTATATCATTCAATATTTTCTACTATTACATAGGCTTTCCAACATCCAGGAATATAAGTGTTATGTTTCATAGATTGTTTTCTATAAGAAATGAAGCTTCTGACAAGGACTTCAATTCTATAATGAATGCTCTTCATATCAAAGTATAACTTTCTATATTTTTTATGTTTTATAAGTCTTTATGTTTATATCTTCTTTAATATTTTGAAGTTTATCTGCCTTCTTGCTTTTTCACATTTTATTTCTTAGTGTTTAATTATTTTCCTGCTCAGCTGGCAGCAAGCGTTGTACAGTAGAAAGCCATATGAGTAAGTTCCATTTTTTCAAATGGAGATAAAATACAGATTGCATATAATTATTTGAAATAATTTGAAATTATTTGAAGAGAGAAACTAATGAATTGTTGGCATATACAATATAAATAATATGATTTTCAACAGTCTACATATATTAATACCAGCTCTTTGTGTACATTATCTTTTCTATTTAATTTTAAATTATCATGACAGCATTTTGTAATTATTGAGGCACATTCCATGTACACATTATAAGCTGTTAGTTTCAGTTTTTAAAATATTTAAATTTATAATTACTAGTGTTTAATTTGACTGTGAAGATTCATTTGTAAGTCAACAATTAGGTTTATTTATTTTTAAAATGACTATAACATCTGCTTTTCAGGATTATGTGATTTATTGAATAAGCCAGCCATTGGTAAAATTGTACAATATTTTTGCCAATATATTTTATGTAGATGCTTTTCACCAATTCAAGGGCCCTCATATAATCCCATAGTTGCTTCACTGATAGAGTCTTTCAAGCTCATCACCTCAGTTCCCTTTTCTCAAAAAGATCTCTCGGGGCTGTTGTTTTGGGTCCTGATTTCTTTGTTGTGACTAAGTGATGATAAAGGTACTTTAAGAAGAAGTGGCATTACTGACAATCTCAGAAGCTAAAAAAACTACTGTCTTTCACATCAAACACTGTAGAGATTGTGTGCTATACAAATAAGCCTTTAACAAATTGTCCATAATTACATAAAAATAGTTTTAAGAAATAGTTGTTCTGTATAATTCCATTCATGCCAAAATATGTCTACACTGAAATATTTACCTATAAAGAGATCTCTTTAAATTGATAGTGACTTCAAGACTGCCATATGCTTGTCAGATAAACATACTCCACTGGCAAACTTTACTGCGGTAGGCTTGCTTATCTGTAAAAAAGCACAGGATGGGAGTAGAGAGGATAGTGGATTTAATACAAATTGAGCCTCACATGGAGATACTCATGTTTCATTGATGACTGTAAAGTACATTGAAAATACAAGGCGCTGGGTAAATGATAAGAATTTTTATCAGGTATCAGTCACTGACAGAAGCAGAATAACATGTTTGATGGATGAAAGACTTAATATAACCTGGCCAAGCCTTGATGCCTACCAGCACCTTACCTCCTTTTGAGAAAAAGGGAATTAAAAGCCTGGGTCAGAGCACTTCATCAGAGGGTCTCTCCCAGTCTCCAATCTTGCCTTCTGTCACCTTGCATTCTCTGTGGTCATCACCTTCAGAACAGTGGCACATATGTACATTACTTTGGTTTCCAGCTCCATTAAAATAATCCTTTGTCCTCTTTTCTCCAAGGAATTCATGGCAACATTCAAGTATGCATGGTGTTTTTAGCTGAAGGATACTAGAAAATGCTTACACCAAAAAAGCAAAATAAAACCTTCATTCTGAGTTTGTTCCCAGTGACTTCGCCAGGTTAACACATATGATCTTTTGTTTTTAAAATAAGTAATTCTGTTGCTGTTGATACTGACATGAAGGTGTTCTCTACCTTCATTTGGAAAACATTTATTGTAATTATTTAATTATATTGGTTTAATTACAGAAAAGCCTATGTAGTACCTCCCATTTGTACTCATTTCTATCATTTTTGGATTCTGGGGGTGGGAATAGTCTTGAACTTGTATAGAAGAGAAAGCACAATAATGTAGACATAGTCAGCTTTCCCTATTACGATCCCATTGCAGAGAAGTAGAACTACTCAGTATAAAGGTGACCAATGAGTCACACGCACTCTCCATCTCTGATCAGTTCAGCCATTAGTACCAGTAGAAATAACTTTGAAATGATCATGACACTGAACTGTACAGCCTACGTAACTCTCCTAAAAGTAGAGAAAATGTCTTTAGACTTTATATACCTGCTCTGTAGGTTTTTCAGAAATATGGCAATAGGCAGAAATACTAGCAATTACTTGATCACCTACATAGGGTAAGCAATTTTTTCCAGTGTCTGAAGGTGGTGAAAGGATTATTTCAAATAACCTTATGTGATAAGTATTTGATTCCCACTTGAAGAAATAAGGTTTCTAATCTATCATAAAGATTCTCAACACAGCAACTAAGTAACACTAAGAAATGAAATGGAAAAAGGGAGAGAAAGTAGATTTCTTCACAAATAAATATCTGTCAGAGGCAACTACATGGAGATACAAATCTCATATTTCAAAATTACATGTGAAAGCCCATCTTTAAAAAAAATTGAATAAGTACATCTTAGCACAGCTGCTGTTAAACTTGGACCCATGAATTCTGAAAGGGTTTAATGAAATTCATGAATTCCTTGAAATTCTCCGCAGAATTTGGTAGGCACATACATTTTTAAATAAAGAAATGTCTCCTCCTTTATATTGTTCTTCAATTTGACAAAGAAGCATACTCTAATAGCTGCCTCTTAACGCAAATGTTCCCCTTATCGTACATCCCCTTCTCCCCCTAACTTGCTAGCTTTTCATCATAATTCAACTCCTGGAATACATTTTACCTACACACAGCCTCCACTTCTTCCCCATTCCATTTTCTCATTCTCTCACCAACGTGTATTTCTTCTCCATGACACTGCAAAAATCTCATCTGGGAAACCAACAATCGTCTCTGTGCTGTCATAGCCATTGCCAATTTTAAGTCTTTTGGGGGGGCCTCTCAGTTATTCAAAGGAGCCAGATAGTATCTTCTGAGATCCTTTCTCTCATTGCCTTCCATAATATTAGATATTCTCTCTGTCTTTCGTCTTCTCCAACTGTTTCTTTGCAGTCTCCTCTTTTTCATACTTCACTTCCTAATTACTAAATGTTGGACTTCCTCAGCCTTGGCCTGGACTTATTCTCTCCATAATCTCTCCATAGAGGAATTCATGCATTTTCAGTTTTACAAACTAGTTTTATGCTAATTATTTGCAAATCTATATAGAACCCAGATACGTCTTCTGAGTTCTACACTTATTATTTAACTGCCGACTGCGAGACAATACAGTGAAAATAGCCCTCTTTTTTCCTCCTCTAACTTTGTAATTTCTATTCCTCTCTGCAGGGAGCATTCTTATCCTCACTCTTTGCAAGATTTTGTTCTCCACTTTATCTGGGTATGAACTTAAATGTCATGTCCTTGGAGACCTCTTCTTTGATTTCAGTGTAACCTAGACCACACTCTAGTAAGTTTACCCATAGCAACCAGTTCTTTTGTTTCATTTTTTTCTGTATTTTCGTATGTGTTTTAACATGTCCAGTATCTGACCCCCTGAATCCTTCAACCTTACTTGATGGTGGAGCCCACATCTGCTTTATTTTGTGTTCCTGCATAACACAAAAACTGACACACAGTAAGTATTCAGTAGCTATTAAATATATGAACAAATATATTATTCACTCGAGAAATCCTTGATGAAAACCTACTATATGTGAGGCTCTGCCTTTAGACACTGAGGACCTGCAGTGAAAAAAACAATGAAGCTCCTTTTCTTAAGAGTCTTGGATTCTATCAGGAATGATGACAATAAACCAATAAATACACATTTTTCCAGTAGTGATAAGACTATGAAGAAAAATGAAACGAGCTAAGAGGAATAAAAACTGATCATCAGCAACAAGGGAGTTGTCATTTTTATAGAGTAGAAGGAACACTTCTCTGATTAGGTGATATTTAGGCAAGACATAATGAAGTGAGGGAGCAAGATGTGAGCATATTTGGAAATGGGTGTTTTAGACAAAAATAACGACAAGTGTTATGACATTGAGAGATAGGATCGTGTCCAGCAAGTTCACAGAACTGAGAGGAGGCAAATGTGGCTGGAGTGAGTGAACAAAGGCAGCTCAGGGGGTACATATCACAGAAGTAGTGGGCAGTGGTCAAGCAGTACTTTGTAGATCCCTGGAAAGACTGGATTTGAGCAAGGGCTGGATGGGAAGCCACTGGAAGTGACAAATGAATTAATGAGTGAATAAAGACAGAAATCTTCTTCTACTACTTCTCCTCCTCCTCCTTCTTCTTGTTTTTTTTTTTAGAAATATTCTTTAGAGATTGATCTAAAAGTCAAATTTTGGATAATGTTTCTAAGGAAGAGAGAAACAATATGGAACCTCATTTCTGGCTGTTTGATTCTCCCATTTACCATTCTATTAATCTTGGTTTAAGTCATATCCTGATTTTCAGGCTGTCTTTCCATACCTGGGACTAAATGATCAATTTGGACAATTGCGTGTCTTAATTTTACATTGATGATAAAAGAAAGCAATGAGGTAGCTAAGAACTACATTAGAAACAAAATATGTAGATTTTGAGACTTGAATACTTGATCTGACTGAAATAATTCAATTTTAGAGATTTTTAAGAGTACCTAAAATAGTTTTTATAAAGGCATTGGATTGTTTATAGATTCAAGCATAGAAGTTCATTGCACAACTCCTGTGGGTGGAAGTGGAAGATTTCTTCCTGATCTATTCCTGATATGTTCCATACGAAAGAAAATGGAATGTGCATGTGCGTATGTATATGTGTGTGAGGTATCTCAAGATACTTTTCCAGCTTTGGCTTCTAATAAAACACCAGTTGTTGGCTTTCAACATCACAGACAATCAGAAGCCTAGAAGCCTACAGGAACTAAGAAAACTGTTAGAGAAGCTGACCAGTGAAGTTACTGTTTTTCCCTGGATAGTCAGTTCTATTCCTTATACAACTGGCTTTTTCGCTGGGCAAATCTATTACATTATTGGTTCTTCCAACTCAGACTTCGTGAATCAGCCAGAGGAAAAGAAATAATTTCTGCAAAGGGGAAACCATTAATATTGATCTTGGAAAACTTTTTTTTAAGAATTGACTTTGCCAGCTTTATATTTTACATTTTCATTTTTTGTTTTCTTCAGCTCAGAGTTGGACTGGACTCAGACTTGGTAGTTCAATTTTGAAGCTTTATTTTAAATTAATTGAAACAAAAAGAATATTTTATTATTAATTCCTTAAATAAAAGATACAATTTTAAACATTATTCAATATATTTTCTGAAATAAAAGTATCCATTCGATGTACCTACAAGATTAAACAAACCTATAACAAGCATAAAGTTTAATTATGTTGTTTATTTAGAATTTATAGATGATTATTGTAAACGTATTTTAAAGATATTTACCCTTATACTACATACTGTTTTCTCTATGCGAGATTCATATGTGAATGTTTGTCTGGTCTATGATGAAATAATGTGTTTTCAGAAATTGATTCTGATTGCTGATACATTTCTCTTTTGCTTATTTTTCTCTGTGTCTGATCTCCAGCCAAAAGTTTAAGACAATAACATTCACATTAATTTGTGCCCCTAATTTTTATTTTTATAATTTAATTTTTCCTAATTTCACCGAGCTGGATATATAAGTATTTAAATGAATTTTGGAATAAATTGGGTTAGAAATGAATGCAAATGTGTACTAGAATGTTAATAAATCTGTCTAGAATGTTAATAAAATAATGAA
Organism: Theropithecus gelada; assembly: GCF_003255815.1. Lineage (NCBI taxonomy): Eukaryota > Metazoa > Chordata > Mammalia > Primates > Cercopithecidae > Theropithecus > Theropithecus gelada. The sequence continues at coordinate 68,906,725 of NC_037680.1, read as the reverse complement.
GTTATATAAAATGCATAATAGTGTGAGGTAAACAGATAAAAACGCTTTTTGTAATCAGTAGAGTTTGAAATGATTTTTGACATGTTTCAACGACCCACAACGATAAGGGTAGGGAAAGAACTTTCAAAGAAACAAGCAAATAAAACCCCAGAAACAACAATGAAAAACCAAGCATTTGCAGAAGCAAAGATGGCCATGAGCCAGTGGTCAAACGACACCAAGCCATTTGGTAGGGTTCAAAGAAGACAGGGTGCAAAATCAGCAGAGAATATCCAAAGGAGAGTGGATGACATGGCACACAAGCCAAGAGCTACAGCATGGAATTAGTTATGTTCAGAAGGAGAGAATGTGAAAACAGCACGTCTCTGAAGGGCAAAGGCAAGTTCAGAGCTAATGATCTCATAGAAAACTGGAATGAGGAAGCAGGGTTATGCCTTAATTAGAGCCAATGCAAGTCCGTAAGGAATTAGATCAGAAAGAAGGTTGCACAACCAAGGGTCAGAGTTAGTGTCCTGAAAAGAGACAGGACATGAATACAGAGGCAGTGGCATATCAGGGTGAACATCTAATAATTAAAAATAGGCATTAAAATTCACTTGATAAATGGAGTTTAGAAAAACACAACAATAAAAACACAACAATAAAACCTCAACATCTGATAGAGATGTGCATATTCTTAGGAGACCATAAATAAAATGGTGGTCTAGCCTAAGGACTTAACACATATGCTTGATACATGGATGCCTTGTTGTGGCTCTGGGCAGATTATTCCAGGTGCCTTAGGCTGTTTGTAAGGCCCAGGAGTTCACGCAGACAGAAACTTCTGCACCACCGCCCAATCTGGGATCTCTAGTTAGTAGAGGTCATGCAGATTCCAAAGGTGGTTTTCAGATCAGGGTGGAGTGAAGGTTAGCATTCCGCCACAAGGCCATAATACAGGCATAGCTTTTCTTTTTACTAGCAAGCAAAGATAATTAAAACAATATTTTCTCTCACTTATTTGTCATGGTCTACCATAACTGGCTAACTTACTCTGTATGATGCCTGCAGTCTTTCCAGATTAATCTTCCGAAAGTGACATTTCTTTCATTATTTTTTCCCATTTTCAAGAACATATGGTAATATTCTATTTTTCTATGGGAAAAACGACCTTGAAAGTTTTTGCCTCCACTTGAAGACTACTAACTTTGGCTGTACAAAAGACTGTTCTGTATTTTGTTCTGTATGTTGTTCCCCAGAGGAGAAATAGGGCTTACACACACATACTCCCAAACACCCTCTTCTCCTCTGAAGTCCTATAAATTCATTATTTCTGTAACTAATTTTACTTCACAATTATATGAAATTAATCATTATCAAACTTCTTTTAGCCATGAATGTTTCATTTTGCTGACAATATTTTAACTGTTTATGGTTGGGTTCTAAGTTCAGTGTACATTCAGGGGAAGTTCAATGAACACCTGATAAAGTGGACAATGTCAGTTGACTAGGAGACTTAGATAGCACATGCTTTATTTCCTACTCCATATTTTCTATATTTTTCCTCCTCATAGAAAATGCCAATATTGAATATCTCTCCTAATAATTTATTTAAAACCCTTCTGCTATTGCTTTCCCTTTCAATTTAGCTTCTGGCCTCCCCACCTCAATTTCCAGTCAGACAAAAATTTTCATGCCATTTTGTAAAATTAGGGAATGGACAAGGTTTTTAAACTAAAGTCAAGTTTGAACATTTCTAAATGACAAGGGAGATAGTTATACAATGGAAGAGTCTTTATTGGGAGACATCAATGAGCAAACTTTTGTCTCAAGTCCAACCCGGAAGTCTCTTTCTCACTTTAGCCTTCCATCAGATGACTATAATGTGAAACGTGCGACTGTGAAACAAAGATGCCCGGACATAAAACCTAGGGTCACTACATGATTTCAGGCTTCTATGGTACAAGTCTCTCAGCATCCAAGTGTTTCTAGGAAAAGTAAAAACAAGGAACTAAGAAGGAGTTTGTCAATATCATCTAACAACTCTTATTGGTGTTAATATTATAGTCTCCGCCGATATTAGCATCAAAGTGGCCCATCTCTCTGCTCTAAAACTCACTCACTAGCAAACCGTAAATGTCAAACTCTCCAGGTGATGAATGGAGAAAAAAAAGACCAGTATAACTAGATACTGCAGCATATGAAATGTATATGTTATTTTCCTTTTATTTCTGAGCCCAGAGAGAAATCTCAGTAACACAATGTGGGTTTTTATATGGGATTTTTCTTGTTTATAACACAAATAATAATACTATGAAATCTATATAGCAAGGCTTGTCTCCAATGAACTTACTGTGAAAAAAAATTACGGTTTTTTTATATCATTGCACATAATCAAAGGGCCCAGTAGGTGCTCAGTGATACGAGACTCCATAGATCATTCTAGCAGTGACTACCAAAATACATAGCTACTTTATTACCTTAGTTCCATCTTAAAAAGTCTACAGCATATAGCCATTCACATAAAGTCAATGCTGTAGAAAATAAAATCAGCAATAAACAAAACAAAAATTTACTTCAAAAATGTGTATTTTATATATATATATACACACACACACTTTACATAGTGTTTATATGTGTGTGTCTATATACAAAATGTACATTCTTATTTTTTGATTACTTGGATTTTAAAGAGAGAAAAGTTGATGTGGTCTGGTAAACGTTTTTTCTTTTGCCCAGATAAACACAAACTCTGCTTTCTAATTATACATCTGATACTGAGAGCATGACAAACTTGAGTTTTAGCTACCTTAATAATCAGTTTGTAAGCCAGATGTCAGGTGTTCTCATCCTCACAGCCTTTCTGTCTAGCTCATTGAAATCACTATGCAAACATCAACCCTCCACTGTTTTACTTTTAAATCCTATCAGATTCACCATTGGAGGATTTTCGGTTTTAGTTTAAAGATTTCTTAAGGGAGAAGAAGAGATATTTACAACACACACATTACCATGTCCTCTTTAAGTATTCCATTCTTCCTCTGCCTCTGTGTAGTCAAGCTCAGCTTTTCCTCTCTTTCGCCCCTTCCTGGGAGCTATGGTTGCCTCTATCACTCCCTGCTTTTTACTCATTGAAAAGAGCACGGCTGCTTCCCTAAACACCCTGAGCCTCAGACCAATTCCCAGGTCAGAGAAACTTGTTTCTACCCTAGTGTGGCCCTGTGAGTGAGTGAGACTTTCAAACCACAAATTCAAGTTCAAACAAAGCTTTGCTTATCTTTCTGTTTTAGAAACCTATTTATTTTTGAGCCTTAATCTCCCAAATGGGAGGAAATATAAATCTCCATCATTCTAGAGATATCTCTTTTGTCTAGATTATGCCAAAAGTCAAAGTCTTAACACCATATTAGTGAGGTAGTTCAACATGTCTCTGAGATGTCCCTCATCCCTATCCCAATGACTGTTAAGGAACATTAGTACTCTGCTATGTGAGTGAAAGAAATCTTATGAAGTAGACTGCAACCCTGTCTGCCTAGGTGCACCAGGGAGAATTCCTGTCCCACAGTTTCTCACAGCTTTGGGGATCCCACTAGAAAGCAGCCCTCGAGACATGTAACTCAAGGAAACACAGGTCTCTCTATATTTCTCCTCCCACACAGAATTTGTTTCAGTGTTGGGAAGAAGGTTTACTCAGTCTTTCACCCTCTTGTTTCTTCACAGACTCAGTCTCTACCCAGGAATCTTCTTCTTTTTTCTCCCATTTGGGCAAGCCTACATTTTCCTAAGAATATATACACTTTAAAAAAGCAAAGCTAGTGAAAAAGTTGCAGATATCTCTGCTTTCAGCCCTGACACAAAACGGAGGACATTAGTGAACAAAGTCACCTACCTATGTGGGGAAGAAAATAAGAAAGAATTAAAATGCAAATCAATATCTCAAATGTGACATATCCAGAAAAATAAAAGCATTTTAATAAAGGTGGGTCTCTCTCTCTCTCTCCCCCCCTCCTTTTTATCTCTATCTCTCTCTATATATATATATAATAAATATAATATAATATGTATTTATATATAATAAATATAATATTATATATAATAAATATAATATATTATATTTATTATATATAAATTATATAAAATATATTTTATAAATTATATAAAATATATAATATTTTTTATTTTATTATATAATATATTTTATTATATTTAATATAATATATTTTATATATTATTTCTCTATATATAAAATAAATACAACATATTTATACATTTTATATTTTATAAAATATAAAATAAGTATACACACAAAGGAATTCTGATACTCTGTGGTAAAATAATTTTTCTCTGTATTATTATAAGTTATTTAAAATTATCCACTGCCATCTATCCATCAGCATATTATTTAGTCATAACTACAACATGGAACTTTTTATTTCAGCCATATAGACTCTAAACAATGAGGTATTTAAAAGTGAAGATTATATTATTTAATCTTTAAATTTTAAGCATTAGCTCTGTGTCTGCCTTTGATAGGTATTTAATAGTAATTTAATAGAATGGATAGATAATGGATGAGTTAAACGTAGAAGGGTAATACACAGATACAGACATACCTACACATACATACACACAATTTAGACAAAGTTTATAAAGTTCCTATCATGTAACAGATTTATTTTTTTCTTCACAGTTCACCACTTTGAATGAAGCATGAAATCTGCATTAATTATTAATAAGTGAATGGTGACAACTATTTAATTCAGTAAAATTAGTTGTTCAGCTTGTTGTAAGCATTAACAGTGCACTAAGATTTGGCTGATATATTTGGCAAAAATCTGTTACTCAGTTCAGTTTTAGCCTTGACCTTTAAAAGTTTAAATAGCCAAAGTTATATTAAAAATAGAATTTGTACAAAAGTGTGATAACGTAATCACACTGCTTGCCAACTGAAGTAATCAATTTAATCAGTAATATGGACATAGCATGTTTCAGAATTATTATTATTATTTGATCATCCATTTTAAAATACAGGTATAACTTGAAGTGAAAATATTCTTGTGTGTTTTACATATTGGAATTATCAGTTAAATGAGGTAAAAATTAAATTAAAACTTAGAGATTAAAACACAAGTTCACACAAAAACTGTACAAAAATATTCATAGCAGTTTTATTTGTAATAGCTCAAATCTGGAAATGTCCCAGATGTCATTCAACAGATGAATGGTTAAAGAAGCTGTGGTACATCCATACCACGCAATACTATATAGCAATAAAAAGCAACAAACTATAGATATATAAAACGACTTGAATGGGCCTTCAAATAACTATGTTGGGTGAAAAAAAAAAAGTCATTCCCAAATGGTATCATATTGTTTGATTCTACTTATGTGACATTTTGAAATTATAAAATTTTAGAAATGAACAGACTGGAGTTAGGGACAGCAGGGGTTGAGGGGAAGATTGTAAAGGGATACTTGTAGTAATGGAGCTCTCCTTATCTTTACAATGATGGTAGACTCCTGAACCTACACACGTGATAAAATTGTATAGAGCTAAATGTACACACACACACACACCTATGCACATACAATATTAGTAAAACTGGAAGAGTTGAATAAGATTGGTGGATTTTATCAATGTCAATATCCCGGTTATGATATTGTAAAATAATTTTACAAAATGTTGCCATTAGGGAAAATGAATTACAGGATACATGGGGTCTCTGTTTTACTTCTTACAATTGCATGTGAATATGTAATCTTAATACAATTTCAATAAAAATAATATTCTTAAAAAGTAATTGCTGTTATTGCAAGAATAAAATGAAACAAAAAATAATGACTTAAAAGTTATTAATTTTATGTACAAAGAAATTCATACTCCCTCCAAAATAGCTATGAAGAAATAGATTGGCATTACAACTGCTAAGATACTATGTATGCTAAATAATTTACAGATAATGGTGCCATGGTCTGAATGTGTCCCCCGTATTTCATATGTTGGAAACTTAATTCCCAGTGTGACAGTATTGAAAGGTAGGGCCTTTGAGAGGTGATTAATTCATTCACGGATTAATTTATTCATCATTAAATGAGTTAACGGATTAATGCATTATTATGAGAAGGGAACATTTGTGTGTGTATTTGTACGTTTAGCCCTATACAATTGATATGATTTGGATCTGTGTCCCCGGTCAAATCTCATCTCCACCTCTAATCCCCACATGTGGAGGGAGGGACCTGGTGGGAGGTGATTGGATCATGTGAGCCATCTACCCCCATGCTGAGTTCTCACAAGATCTGATGATTCTGTAAGTGGCAATTTTCCCTACACTCCCCTCTCTTTCCTGCCACCTTGTGAAGAAGGTAGTTGCTTCTCTCTTGCATTCTGCCATAATTGTAAGTTTCCTGAGTTTTCCCCAGCCATGCGAACTATGAGTTAATTAAACCTCTTTCCTTCATAAATTACCCAGTACTGGACAGTTCTTTATAGCAGTGTGCAAACAGACTAGCACAACAATTTTCTAACACGTGTCGGTTCATGTCCTTAGAACTACTATGAAGATACTAAATATTTCCATTACCACAAAGATCCCTTTACAATTTCTCTCCCTTCAACCCCTATTATCCCTAACACCTAACTTTATAAGAAGAGAGGTGGCTCATGCCTGTAATCCTAGCATATTGAGGCCAAGGCAGGCAGATGGCTTGAGCTCAGGAGTTTGAGACCAGGCTGAGCAACACAGCGAAACCCTGTCTCTACAAAAACTAAAAACAACAACAACAACAACAAAATTGGCCTGATTTGGAGGCATGTGCCTGTAGTCCCAGCTAATTGGGGGGCTGAATTGGGAGGACTGCTTGAGCCCAAGAGTTTGAGACTGCAGTGAGCAGAGATTGTGCCACTGCACTCCAGCCTGGATGACAAGGTGAGACCCTACCTCAAAAACAAACAAACAAAAAATGAAAAACAGACTCAAGCTAACATGTGAGCATGAGCAGACCTCTCACCACTTAATAGCCTGGGCTGCTTTGGGACTCTGCAGAGATTCCCTACCAATGAGAAGGCCCTAACCAGCTGTGTCAGCTCAACTTTGGACTTCTCAGTCTCCAGAGTGGTAGGAAATAAATTCTAATTCTTAAATAAATTATCCAGTTTCAGATATTCTGTTATAAGCAACAGAAAGCAAACTGATATTCCCACAAAGGCCTTTGTAGTTATAAATAATAATGAAACAATGCAAAAAAAGAGATTAGATAATGCAAATATTTGCATAATTGTTCTGCTATTAGACCATAATAACAAATGAAATAATCTATAAGAATGACAAATTATATTTAATTTTAAAAATTAAATCGAGACTATATATTGATTGAAAGAAGAAAAATTTAATTTCAAAATTGCATGTGATAACATCCATATCAAACTTTTACAATCCAGACCTAATAAAGAATAAAAGAAATAAGAAAATGTTTAAGGAAAATAGGGCATCTTCAAAACATCATGTTTTGTAATTGACATCATTTGAAAGTAAACTTGTATTTAGTATCAAAAATGTTCATTAACGTGACCACAAAATAAAGACATCAGTTAAAAGTACTGAGAGGTAATATTTCAACTCGACAACATCAAATTTGACTACTGAAAGTTTAAAAATAAATTGGTGATAAAAATGTAAGGCTTTCAAATAAAATTACAGATTTAATTTTGTAACTGAAATTTATTAGATGTAAGTATTTAGCAATTGTGAAGGTGAACACTTTAGTCATTTTAGGAAGACTGTTAGATCTTGACTACAGTTTGCCTTCGTTAGTTTAGAGATGACTAAAGACTTACAATGAATTTTCCAGGGTTTATCACAGTGTAAGGTATGTTACATGTCATTGCTTCTCAATCTATATATTGTGAATGCAAATCACATGAGAATTTTGTTAAAATGAAAATTCTGATTCAGTGTGTCTGGGATGGAGCCTGGGATTTTGTATTTCTAACAAGTTTCGTCGGAACGCCAAATGCAAATGTCTGGGTGCACACTTTGAGTTGCAATGTTGTAGAAAACACAAGTTCTAAGCAGACATTTTTCCCTTAAGATTCTTTTACTCTTACTGGAGAGGTAAGGCATAAAAACACAAAATAATGTTTTATTAGAACTGAATATCTCAGTAATTTAATTTGTATGGAAACATATTGAAGGGGAGCGAAGTAAAGTAGAATTGGGATCCTCAATTCTATTGCCCCGGGTTTCCTTTACACACACCGCTTTTTTGTGTTGCTTTACCACAGCTTATGCCAATCAAAGCCAAAGGAAATAAGCTCAATTAACATGATTACAGGTTAATTAATTTTGGGATTTTAAGGAAAAGACAGGGAAACAGAAACAGTAAGAAAGTGAATTTTAATTATGCCAACATTAAGAAACTTAGGAAAATTGTGAAGACAGTTTTCAAAAAAGAACAGTATGAGAGACAAACTAGTTAGATGGAGAAAAATATTCTTTAAGACATATGTGTAAGAAAAAGCTACACTAATGAATAAGAAAATAATAAATACAATAAAAAATCAACTGAACTAAGTTAAAAATGAGCTCTATTAAAGCCTGAAACTTAAACAGGGAACTCAGGCTTCTAGGGATAAATACAAAAAAAAAAAATCCTATTATTTGGCGAAAAGCATGAGAAAGGTTTAAGGTAAATTTAAATGCAACTCGTGATAATACAGAGCAAGAAAACAATGAAACTCAGAAGAGAGAAGACAAATAATAGAACTCAAGAAAAGTAGAATATGAAAAAAGCCAATTACAGAAAAACAAAGCAGCTATGTTTCTATAACTAATAATCTAAGGTCAAAAAATTTAGATGATGCAAGCCAAATATCATTTGCATACTTTTTGAACAATATTTTGTTGAATGTAATGTATTTACTTTGTAATAAATGATTTGATTTTATGATCAAATTATTTTACTGTTATACAGGATAATTTGTAAATAGTAATGATTCAATGCCAAATTTTAAAAAATAAAATGGCTGCACTTAAGAATTATTTTAGATCACCTTAAACAAGGAATATAAATGACTGAAACCTTCACTAAAAGTAACAACTTAGAAATGATTCTAAATTCTAGGTTGTATAAATAAAAATACATGTGCTTGGACGGGCACAGTGGCTCACACCTGTAATCCCAGAAATTTGGGAGGCTGAGGCGGGCAGACCACCTGAGGTCAGGAGATCGAGACCAGCCTGGCCAACATGGCGAAACCCCATCTCTACTAAAAATACAAAAATTAGCCAGGCAGGGTAGTAGGTGCCTGTAATCCCAGCTACTTGGGAGGCTGAGGCAGGAGAATTGTTTGAACCCCGGGGGGCGGAGGTTGCAGTGAGCTGAGATCATACCACTGCACTCCAGCCTGTGTGACAGAGTGAGACTCTGTCCAGAAAAAAAAAAAAAAAAAAGTGCTTGAAAAAATTATATGTATTATACTCTCAGAGAATAAAAAACAAAAACAAAACAAAACAAAAAACAAACAGAAATAAGCCAGTCCCACGTAATCCTGGTAAAATAACACCCACATTTCGAAGCAGTTAGTTTGCCAGAATGATAATTGAAAGATTAAGAAGTACATACTTATATGGAAATAGAAAACAGAAAATTTTTAAACTGCTATAAAAACTTTAAAAATCGAACCCCTAATTGCCATAGTTATATGGAAAAAATAAATTTGTATAGGTTAGGAGATAGCAAATCAAGACTGTAATTTCAGAATAAAATAATGTGTAAGGAACAGAAAGATATCACCATAAAATGGGTGCAAATGGACAAATTTGAATAATTTCCTAATGGTAGGAGCATGTAGATAGAGACAGGTTGTAAGTTGGTAAACAGGCAGAGAGATGAATACATAGATGCCATACAGAAAGATTACATCATACTAAATCATAAACCCACTTACATTGCATGACAGTGTTATGAAACACTGTTGAGGCCCTGCGGACACTCCATTGACACTCAACTTGCTAATGACTTTCAGCTGTAAGCATCTGCGACTCTCCCTGTGAACGCTTTCTTTAGGCCCATATATATGCGACAGGCTGGTAGTGCCAGTGCAGTTACCATGGGAGCAGCCCTCTGCCAATGGTCGATGTGGGAGGATACATACCCATTTCCTGGTCCCATAGATGAAAAAGCTGTGAGCTACAATGTACAACAGTCTTCCTGAGTTCCCTCAGCAAAGATGAGATTCACTTTCAAACAGAGGTAATCAGACTTTCCCTTTTCTCACTTACTGATTTTCCTACCAGTGAATCCTGGAACCATCTCTCAAAGTGATTTATCTGTGGTTAAATTACCATCTCAGGGCCTTCTGGAGGAGTACAACCTATGACATGCTGACAGCCTATATTCAAATCTTCCTTAAGAATGGATCTTACCTCTTTTCTTCTTCATCTGTTGACAATTTGACGAGGAAAAGATGATATGTCATGGGCATTTTGTATACATCTTTATAATTACTAATGACATTCACATGTTTCTTTGCTTCTTCATTTCAAATATGTCTTTTTTTAAATTGCATTAGTCCATTTTTTAGGAAATAACTCATTTATTCTTATTGATTTGAAAGATCACTGAATAGTAAGAAAATAATTGTTTATTATAGCATAAATTTCAAAATGCTTTTAGTATTTGCTTGACATATATACATTTATATATCATGCATTTTTCATCTTGGATAGTCATTTCAGTCAAATAATTAAATGATTTCTGGTTTTTGTCTCCGACAAAGAAAGACCTTTGTGACCAATGATTTCATAGGAAAAAGAAAGTAATAATGGCTTAGTACATGACTTAGCTATAAATGGCACTTATTTAATCATAATAGTAGTTGAAATACTAGATTTCAATCTAACCAAAATTATCATAAAACGCTGTTAGGAAAGTGAAGAGATGAAAAGGGTGGGAAAGTGCAGAACAAAAAGATTAAGAAAAAGAGGTTGGTTCTTATTTCCCTACTAGGAATTCAAAAATATACTTAAAACTGAAAAAACAAATTATATTTTATAGAAATGGGGAGATAATCAGCAAATTCAAGTAATACTGGTTGTCTCTGCTGTTTCATTTTGTTTAACCGACCTTGCATAATGATTATAATTTTAAAACTATATACACATCTAATTCTGATGAAAATAAAGTATAAAAACAAAAAATAAACTTTCAGGTTGTATGTATTTAATTCACAGTCATTTACTTTATTGCATTCTTTTGATGCAGCATTTTTCTTGTTGATTTTCTGTGCAAATAATTAAAATTTTGCTTTCTTGTTTTGGCTAATTGTATTTAAATTCATTTTACCTAATGGCTTATGTCTAGAACTGATGATTGGCAATCTTATACTTTGTCTGCTTTTAGAGGAAATGTTCCTATTGTTTCCTTATTAAACGTAGCAAAAATCTTTCTAACCCTATTTCACTAATGACTTTTGTCAGAACTGATTTTAAACATTATTAAGTGCCTTTTTGGCATGAAAATTTGATCATGCAGCAGACAGCTTTCTCATTTAAGCTGTTAATATAGTGAATTTCAATACTTTCTTCACTAATGTTAAGGCACAATATATAGGATGGTGGAGATGGGATCAGATGCAATTTATTTGGATATTTTGCTTGAATTTGTTACTAAAGTTTTTATAATTAAATTTTTTGTTATCTTTTGTACTATTTTTATGTTAAAATGGCATAACCTTTTTATTTACTTATTTATTTACTTATTTACTTATTTTGAGAGAGAGTTTCTCTCTATCGCCCAGGCTGGAGTGTAGCGGCACGATATTGGCTCACTGCAGCCTCCACCTCCCAGGTTCAAACCATTCTCCTGCCTCAGCCTCCAGAGTAGCTGGGATGACAGTAAAATGGCACAGCCTTTTAAAGCAAGTGGAAAGTTTCTTTCATTTTCTATATCCTAAAATTATTTATACAGTAGCAAAATAACTTATTTAAATACGTAAAACTCTCTGAAACTAGAAGATTTAATTCTTTCACTTTTTTTGTTTGGGAGCTGATTAATATGGTGTATTAAATAGCTACACTTCTATTTAATGTCTTTGAAGTTTTTTTGGTGATTTTTGAAATCTGTATTTTTTTTCTTAAAAATGGTCAGTCCAGTTTGTTCAGACTGCTAGCTTATTATTATTAAACCACTTAATTATCATTGTTTTTATTCCTTCACTCTCTGTGGTTGTTTACTTTTTAATTCCTAATTATGAGTATACATGTTCTCTCTAGTTTTCTTGATCAATGTAAGGAGTAGTTTTCCTCTTTCACTGTTTTTGAAGATTATGTTAAGTTTATAATTTTTTTCTTTTTCTTGTTCTTTTTAAAAAATGTTACAATATTATGTTAATATTTTCCTACACTGTCGTAAATGGCATCTTTTCCCAAAATTTGTGAGTTATATTTCAGAATTTTACTTTCTGTTATTTAAAAAGTAACATTAGGTTTCTAGTTCCTCATGAAAAGAGTTTGAAAGTTACCACTCCATTTTAAGAAGAAGTAAAAAGCTGGGTAGACAAAAATCAACAAGTTTTCTTGGATCTGTAAGCAGGAAAAATCACTGCTTCCTATGCTAGGAAGACAAACAAATACAGGGAGTCCTGGTTTACTGGAGCAGGAAGCACAGCACGAATGAGTGCCTAGGTAGGAAAACCTGAACTGCAATTGACAATTTGCTGGAGGCATAGTGTGGACACATCTGAGAGTTAAAAACTCCACGGACATCCAGTTTTAGGGAGTCCCCTACAATATTATGAGATTTTCCTCCAGAAGCTCAACCAAGTTCACATAGTAAATAATGAAGAAAAATCCCTCATGCTTCCATCAAGCAGAAAGGAAAGGATCCCTTTGGAAATACACCAAAGCATTCTGTTCTGAACAAGGTCTGTCCTCAGGAGAAACTGGTTGAACAGAGCCTTAACTGCTGGGGTATTATCCTAACTTATCTATCAGAAGGGAAATACCCAACTTCAGCTCCATCTAGTCTTCCATGTGGCAGAAGGGAAATACTCAACTCCAATCATGCTAGTCATCCGGTCCTAGTTAAGGAGGGGAAAAAGCCGAGAACCTTATGAAGTTCACCATCCAAAGACATAGGTTCACCAAAAGATCGAGTCCTAATCATAGGACTATAGAGTGTTTTTCTTCCCACAACTTACCACCAAAAAACTAAAGGCCTATTTATAGCAGTTCCTGTTACCCAGTACATCATGCCCTCTGGCTGTTCAGAAAAAAATTAAAAGGCATACCAAAATACAAAAAACACAACTTGAAAAGACAGCCCAAACATCAAATCAGACATGGCCAGTATGTTGGAAATATCAGACCAGAAATTTAAGGCAGCTGTGATTAATGTTCAAAGCATTCTAAAGGATAAAGAAGACAGCCTGCAAGAACAGATGATCTACGTAAGCACAGAGATGAAAATCCTAAGAAAGAATGAAAGTGAAATTCTAGACATCAAAAATGCCATAGCAGAAATGAAGCGAGCCTTTGATATTCATAGACTGGACACAGTTTAGGAGAAAATCTTTGAGCATTAAAATATATCATCAATAGAAACTTCTAAAATGGAAAAGCAAAGAAAACAGAGACATTAAAAAAAGATCAGAATATCCAAGGATTGTGGGACAATTGCAAACTGTGTAACATATGCATCATGAAGAAGAAGAAAAAGAGAGAATGGAAAACTATTTAAAATAGTAACTGAGAATTACTCTCCAAGTAAATGTCAGACTGTCAGATACCAAACCATATATTCAAGAAGCTCAGAGAACAACAAGCAGGATAAATGAATATATATACATATATATACATATATATGTATATATATGCACCTAGGCATATAATTATTACATTATAGAAAATCAAAGCTGAATAAAAGACTCTATAAGTCAGAGGGTAAAAAACCCTACCTGTGATAAAACAAAGGATCACACCTAATTTCTCATCAGAAACCATGCAAGCAAGAGAGTAGAGTGACGTAGTTAGTGTTGAGAGAAAATAAAATGTAGAATTTTGTACCCTGCTAAATTATCCTACAAAAGTAAAGGAGGAATAAAGACTTTCTCAAATAAACAAAAATGAAAAAAAAATCCATAGACCTTCTTTACAGGAAATGTTAAAAGAAATTATTCAGATAAAAGGAAAATTATATAGATCAAAAATGCAGTCTATACAAAAAAAGGAAAAATACCAAAGAAGAAATAAGTAAAAGTAAAAAAAAAAAAACTTTGATTTTTCTAATTCTTAGTTGAATTAATAGATAATTTTTTTTTTCAAAATAATAATAACAACAATGTATTCAACTATGTATGCTTATCTGTGTATACATAATGTATATATGTATGCTTATTTTTGTTTATATATAAGTAAAATGAATGACAGTAAATATATAAGGGATGAAAGGGAGCAATTAAGATTATTCTGTTATTATAAAAGACTCATACTACCATTGAAATGTTATAACAGTACTTGAAAGTTGACTTGGATTATTTTAAGTATATATTGCGAACTAGGGCAACCAGTCAAAAGTGGAAAAGGAAATATAACTGTTATTATAAGAAAGAAGAAAAAAAGTGAATTATATAAAAATGTTTAGTTAAAACCAAAACTGGCAGAAAAAGAATAAAAAGCAAAAACATGAAAAAAACAACGGCAACAAATAGAAAATATTGACAAATGTGGTAGATAGTAATCCACTTCTACCAATAATCACTTTGAAGTCAAAGGTCTGTACCAATTAAAAAAGCTTGTCACAATGGGTCAAAAAATAAGAGCCAAACATATGTTATCCACAGGAAAGCCACTTTGAATATTATGACCTATGTAAATTAAAAGTATAAATGTGAAGGAAGAAATAAAGCATTCTTTGTTCATAGATGACATTATTTTCAATGTAGAAAATCCAAATGAATCAACAAAAACACTTATGGAATTTATAAGTGATTACAGTAAGGTTGCTGGATGCAAGGTTAATATATAAGGTTATAATGAAAAAGTGGAATTTGAAATTAAAAATACAAAACTATTTGTATTAGCAGCCCAGGAGATAAAATATTTAGATATAAATCTTATAAAATATGTATCAATTCTATAGGAGGAAAAATACAAAACTCTGAGGAATGAAAGCAAAGAACAATTAAATAAATTGAAGGAAATTCCTTGTATTTATTGTTCATGATAGGAAGACAATATTGTCAAGAAGTCAGTTTCTCTCAACTTGGTCTATAGATTCAATGCAATCTCAATGAAAACCCCAGAAAGTTATTTTGTGGATATACACAATGACTCAGAAGTTTCTGCAAAGAGGTAAAAGACCCGGAATAGCCAACACAATATTGAAGGAGAAGAATACAGTTGGAGAACTGATGCAACTCAACTTCAAGACTATAAAGCTGCAGTACTTAAGAAGTGTGGTATTAGTGAAAGAACAAATGAGTAAATCTATGAAACAGAATACAGAGACCAGAAATAGACCCATATAAATAGAGTCAACTGATCTTTATAAAAGGAGCAAAAACAATTCAATGAAACAATGATCGTCTTTTAAACAGTGCTGTGACAATTGCATATCTACATATAAGAAAAAAAAATGAGTGTAGACACGAACCTTACACCTATCACAAAAATTCACTCAAAAATGGATCACAGACCTAAATATAAAATGGAAATCTATAAAACTCCTAGAAAATAACATAGGATAAAATTGAGATGTCCTTGGGTATGGCAATGATTATTTAGATACAACACCAAAGGAATGATCCATGAAAGAAATACTTGATAAGCTACATTAAGATGAAAAACTTCTGCTTTGTGAAAAACAATGTGAAGAGAATGAGAAGACAAACCACAGACTGGGAGAAAATATTTGCAAAAGACACATCTAATGAACTGTTATCCAAAATCTATAAAGAACACTTAAAACTCAACAATAAGAAAACAAACAATCCAATTTCAAAATGGGCCAAAAATCTTACTACGCACCTCGCCAAAGAAGATACAGAGCTGTCAAATAAGCATATAAAAAATATTCATATTATATGTTATAAAGTCCATAGAAATTAAAACAAGATGCTACTACATACATAATCGAATGGCCAAAGTTCAGAACAGTGGAAATACCAAATGCTATCAAGTATGTAGAGCAACAGGAACTCTCATTTATGGGTAATGTAAATGAAAAATGATACAGCCACTTTGGAAAACAGTTTGGTGATTGCTTACAAAACTAAACATACTCTTATGATATGATCCAATAATCACTTTCCTTGGTATTTACCCAAAGGAGTTGAAAACTTATGTCCAGAAAAAAAAAAAAAGCCCGCACATGCATATTTATAGCAGCTTTAATCATAATTGCCAAAATTTGGAGCAACAAAGATATTCTTCTGTAGTTGAATGAATAAACAGTAGCATATTCCAACAATGGAACATTATTCAGCACTAAAAAGAAGTAAGCTGGGAAGATATGGAGAAACCTTAAGTACATGTTATTACTAAGTGAAAAAAGTCAATCTGAAAAGGCTATATACTGTATGATTCCAACTATATGATAGTCTGAAAAAGGCAATGCCAGAGGTTGAGGGTAGGGAGGTATGAATAGGCAAAGCACACAGGATTTTGAAGGCTGTGAAAATTCTCTCTTTGATACTATAATAAATATATGTCATTACAGATTTGTTCAAACCCATAGAAGTAGAACCTACCAAGAGTGAACCCATGTAAACTATGGACGTTGGATAATTGTGATGTGTCAGTGAAGGTTCTTCAGCTGTCATAAATGTACCACTCTGGTGGAAGATGTTGATAATGGAAGAGGCTATGCATGTGTGGAGACAAGGGGTATATGACAATTCTCTACCTTCCTCTTAATTTTGCTGTGAACCTAAAACTCTCCAAAAAATAGTCTTTTTTGAAGTCTCCAAGGTTTTGACTTTTTTCATATAATAACATTTAATGTCCTCATCACATTTCCAGGTTCAGTATTCATTCTAGGACTTCCTCATTTGTGGTTACTATACTTTGATTCTATTGTGGTAAATTGGATTATATCCTATTGTTTTGGTTTTGAAGCACATCCAAGCCCACACATTGTGTATGGCACAGTTTTGTAGGTACCCTCCATATACATACAAATGGGAGTGACACCCCTGGAACTGTTGGTGAAAAGTCCTGAGCTCTTGTATAATTAAGGGCATCTTGCTGTTGGTATTGTGTGTATTTTAACCATTTACAGAATTCTCAGAGTGCCCTCTCTCCTTTGAAACTGTATATATTTTTCATTGCCTGCTAACTGCAGGAAGCCTGCATTTGTGTTTTTAAAATACATCCTTTGTATTAACCGGCTGCACAGGCCTGAATGCTCACAAAGAAATAATATTTTTATCTTCAATTTCAAGCATTTTGCCAGGAAATGCTTTGGAATTGATCTTTTCAATATACAGTGATTTTCTTTCAATTAATGTTTCTTTCATTACATAAAAATATTTTGTTATATTTTCAAAATTTTGTCCATTTCAATGTTTTAGATTTCTTTTGCAAACCTAGGGATGTCTGTCTATTGGCTCTTTATCACTGGCCCTTTATCCTCTGCCATATGTGTTCTATTTTCTCTGTTGACTTTCATCTTTTTGATTGTGTCCCTGCATACCATTGATTTTTCTTGAGGCTGTGATCCAGTTCACAGACTGGTTTGTTGTTGTTTCTTTATTGGTTTGGGGATTTTTAAATTGGCATATCTGCTCTGCATCTTGCTGCATGTAAATGTTTTTAAGTTGTTCAATATCTATTTCTTTTCATAATTCCATCAAATCCCTTTTTATCTCATCTTGTTGTTTTATCAATTTCTATTTCATTTAACCTATGTTTGAATTAGTTTTCTTGCAAGTGCAATTTATTTGACAATATTATTTTCAACTGCTTTCTAGGGTTAGTTTTCTGAGATGTTTTTCTTTGTGTTATATGTTGCATTTCTTATACTTTGCTCTAAATGTATTCTTACCATGTATGTTGCTTTTATTTCTTTGATTGTTACTTTCAAACAGGGTAAGTCCTATCCCACAGTGGCCATTATTTCAGAAAACAGTACGTGTGGAATATCTTTGAAAACCTTTGGGATCTTCCCTGGGCATTTTGTTAGAGGAAACATTAATTCCAGCTTTCTCATCTTTTCAAGAGCAGACTTCTCAGCAGAGAGGAAATAGAGAAAGAAAATCGCCTGGGCCCTCTCTCCACCTTCTTCAGTCAACCCAACCTTAATTAATACTAGGACAATTGACAGCCCTCGTCACTCCAAGTGAGATTAATGTGTTAGAAGTTTTGGGTTATGTGGTGCCGTGTGTAAGTCCTGCTTGGTTGTTAATGGTGACTGTTCTCTGTGCTGCTTCTTGTGTAATATAGGCTCACCAGGGCTGCTCTTCATCTGCATCTCTCCAGCTGCTTTTCTGCAATATGGTGAATTAAACCAATTCAGCTAGTTAAGTAAAGCAGGCCATTTAGGTTCATGAGTCCAAGCTTGGTCTCCAATCCAGGAGAAAAAAATATATACTAGCTGAATTATCTCCTAGATGCTTGATTTATCATTTGGTTCAGAATTTGGAAGGACATATATCATGTTTCTTTTAAATTTTGAAACTCTTAATAGCATAGATAATCTCTTTCATTGACTGAAAGAGGTGAAAGGGAGCTGGGGATACAAGAGGCTAAATTACAAAACCTTATGAGAGCTCTCAACAACCATTTTTAAACTCCTGAATTCAAGGATAATTATTTTGGATTGAGAATATGTTTGATCTCTTCCATGAAAAATGGGATACGGTTTTGAGGTGTCTCTCAGAATTTTTTTGTTTTCACTTTTGGATTGGCCTTCACTTTAGTAATTAAGTGAGGAGGTGATACAACTAACAAAGAAATACTCAAATATCCTCAGGGAGAAATGTAGGTATAGTGCTTGTCAGTAACACTATGCATATGGAACATGTGTCTCAAAGTAACGAATATAAGACCTGAGACACCGGTAAACTTTGTGATTCCTGTTCAGATAAAGTTGTAGGTCACAATTATGTAATCTATAAATATTAAGAAGGATAATAAGTATGGACTAGCAAAGTGTATACGTGATAAAAAGAAATGAGATAGGATTATTGGAGCTGATTAAATTAATCCAGAGAATCTTTTCAGCAAAGACAAGTTTGGCATAGGAATTTTAGGGAAGAGTGGCTATAACTGCCACAGGGATGGGTTAAAAAATCTGAAGGAAACAAACTGTCTGAGAACAGAATAACGCATTCGATCCTTGTCTGTGGAATAATAGAGGTTAAAATACAAGGAGCTTATATGCAGCTTGCATAAATGTGTGTTGAATTGATAAGCAGCCTTAATCTGCTCTCTGCAGAGACTAAATAATAAATCGTTAAAATTTACTATGATAAATTTGCATCAAAATAATTAAAATGGTATATGTTAAATTCTTATATATAAATTATGTTTTGGAAGGTGCTAAATAGGAGTGTAAAATTCAACATTCATAAGGAGGTACTTGACATCTAATGGATCTATTTTCAAATGAGAATGCATAGATGTCTTAGCAAACATATCAGAAGCAGGTGTACAGAGACAGGTTATAGTTGAGAGTTTCAAGTGAGGGAGAAGAGTATGATTTTATAACTCTCCTTCTCTACTCTAAATGTTGGTAAATAAAACTTTCCAAGGAACCATGAAACATTAATGTCATCAATAAGAATAAAGGCAGTTCCGAGGTTTTGAGGTTTGGATAACATCACTTAGATTCCCCAAGTCTTTGACTCAAGAGCTCTTGATATTAGCAAGTCCCCTGATTGTTGTAACAAACTTGTCGCGTCTTAGAATCCAAGAAAATGTATCAAATGCTTCTCATTGAACCTTAAATTCAAGGACTACTCCAAAATTTGTCTCTACACATTGAAGACTACAGATTTCTAGACAGGTTGAACACAGACATACATGACCATTATTTTTAAGTCTCAATATTAATACTACTCCCTGAATCAGAAACTGAATTTTCAAAATTGGACTAAAGACTCTAAATCTCCTAGAAAATAACTACGTCTCCCTCTTTTCCTTGGTTCAGATATTAATATTGATATGTTGAGGAATCATTGTGATTTTTTTTTACTTTTGAACATTTAATTTTCTTCTTTGGTTAAATCTAAATAAATACTTCTTGATTAGGAGGGACAGCTGGATATTTGAACAGTTGGCTGCAGAAGATTATGGAATAACTTCTCAGGAAAACATTCCCAACTAGATACACAGCCATCTGTCAGATATTGTTTAAAAATTCTTGTGTGTGGAAAAGTGTAGGAAATGAGCTCTTAATGGTCCTCACATTGAAATTTTTAATAATAAAAGCGTGGGTCAGGTAAGAAGAAGGAGGCGTTAATTACCAGGGTACTTTTTAGAAAAATAATTGTCCTAAATCAGAATTTTTCAAAGTTAGCTCCATGAATTCTAGAATTAGGATTCTAATAAGTGTTATTGATTAAAAGAGAACTTTATTCTAGACATTTCATTTTTTCTTCTTTCCATCTGTATTGTGTTGCTCTTCCATGCACCTCTTGGCTCTAAGGGGGGGTTATTTTTTTTATCTCCTCTACCAGTTCACGTAGGTGAGCCTTCACACATATTTTTTTCTTTTTAAAAGAAACACAGGAAGGTGAATTATATCAAAACATGACAATATTTTGTAGAAATCATTTTTCTAACATAGTTTGTAAGCATTTAAGAACAAAATGCAGTCACTAAATAGATCATGAGAGCTAAAGTTCCTTTTTCTCTCTTTTTGTTGTGTTACTCGACTGTTATACCAGTTGACAGCTACAATCATGAATTCCGGATTCAGCAATTTGAATGCATTTTTTAAAGTATCACATTATATTATTGAGATTTATATTGTTAAATGTGCAATAGACGGTAATATGATTCAGTGCATTTCTAATGTATTAAATAGCTTTCTTGGAAGACTAATGATTAATAAATGAACGTAAACCTGGAAAAAGATATGCCATGAGAGGCTTCTTACATCATTTCTAATAATTCACTTGGATACACATGAGTGGAATTCTTATCAAACGACCAAATGTCACGATACTTGAAAGAAGGTAAACAGACGAAAGTTTCATAGTTTTAAAAAGTTTCAAAAACGGACTGGAATACTGGACTGAACACAGTAAGATAAATTTTCATTATTATTCTCTTTTGAATTTACTAAACAAATATTTTACCTCTGCTGCTGAAAAAAATAGTTTAACAGCAGAGACAAAGAAGACTTAAGACTAACCATTGAGATTAAGCTAGACTGAATCAACAGTGAATGGCACAGCTAATATATCCAATAGTACCTCAGGCTGCTGTCAAAACAGGAAGTTTTGAGAAACGTGTCAATCTCTTTTTCTTCTATGTTGATTAGACCTTGGTAGTAGTTCTGTTTTCAGTTCAGTGTTCAGCCCATTTCAAGAATGATTTTAGCAAACTAAAGTATGACTACAATTGTGAAAATTCAAAATTATTAGGGAAACTGGAGATTTATCAATGATTGTAAATTTAAACATGAACTAGACAATCGTTTGATAGTACTACTATGCAGTGAATTTTTTCACTCAACAAGCTTTCATTGCGGGCCTAAGATGGACTAGTATCTAGGACATTTAATATAAAACCAATGGACTGACTCTTTCCTCAATACTTACACAAATAACTATGACATAATGTACAATACAACAAGTTTCATTAAACATATTAAGTAGCTTGTGCTACTGAAGAAGCCTGAATAAATGTTTTATCGTGAATTCTTTGTTTTTGAATTTATAGCAAATGAGAACAACACTGCCATTCAAGTTTTTTCCAAACATTTTCTATCTTTGACCATGTTTCTCAATCTATTTGTCCTTATGATGCCCCTCATGAAAAAAAATCTATTTTAATTTAATTAATTGAAATTTTATTTAATGTCTACCTAATGAAAGCAATTAAATGTTAAGGAATAATATTTTGTCAGATATAATTGAACCTCGAAGGACCACAAATCATTGTAATATCTAAGATTTTTTTCTACCGTTTTATCCCTCTACACCAAACCAATTTTGTCCTTTTGGGGACAATATTGCTTTCATTGAGAAGGCATGCTCTACATGATCCATGCTTTATATGTTTGCTCAACATCTTATCAATTCTCATCTCCTAAGCTTCATTCATATGAAGGAATGATATCCTTCAGTTGTCATTACTTTCTCCTCTTTTAATTTACACATAATATGCCTATACTTGGGGCACAATTCTAATCCCCTTTTCCTGTGGGTGTTTATTTATCATGACAATATAGATTTTAAATAATTCAATTTATAATTTTATTTAAATGTATTTTATGTATTTATTTAATTAAATACAATTAATTTTTAGTATTTTTCAACTGTAAGGATCTAATAAGACTATATAATGCATTTATGAGTGGACACATAGCAAAGTGAAAATTGATAGCAATTACTTTTATGTTATCTTTTTGTAATTTGATCTACTATACATTTAAGCTCTTAAATTTGTTTCTAGTTAATATTTCAAATTGAGTGTTTTATTTTATTAAAATTATTCCATATTGTGTTCACCAAAATATCTGTATCCTAATTATTTCACAAACTCTATCAATAATCCTATGTTTGATGACAATAACCATTTCACCCTGAAATCTTCTTTCCTATTGTTTCCTTCTTAGAAACTTTACCCACAGATATCAAATCATGACACTATAGCAGTAGTTCGGAAGTGTAGAAGATGAAAGGGAGAGATGAGATCAATTTGGGGTGACAATGGTAGCTTTAAAATGGTAGCTTTAAAAATCCAAATTGAAAACCAAGCAGAGAGCCTACAGTTTTATAGATTGCCAGAATATATGTACTTTGGGAATATAAAATTGAGAGAAGGCATTTTTCTAAATGGGAAATGGCAAATATTACTGCTCAGATTTAGAACAGGTTCCACTGCTGTGGCTTGATTTTACATCTGTGACTTTTTCTCCCTCTGGTATTATGCATCTCTATCTGCTCACTAATATTGAAGTGCCTCCAGCTTTTCAAGTTCTCATTTTAGTTGATTTTTATACATGCTTCTTTGATTTTGCACCTATTGATATCCTATTTTTTATCTATTATAACTTGGATGACAAATGGCATTTCTCAAACTTTAATTGAAGCTTATATAAAAGAGAAATCTTGTTATAGGTATTGTATTTGTGATTAACATATTTTTACTCTATACAAGTTTTATATTCATAAGTGCTCTGAATGAAAACATTAGCTTTAAAAAGTGGAATTAAGGAAACAATATACAACTTATTTTCAAGAGTTTATTACACCTATGAAGTTCACGCTATTCTTTACATCCATCTTCTACAAAGCTTTAGTTCTCATCATGTTAATTAGCTATTATTAGAGACATTCTCTTTAACCGTATCACTCAGTAGTATTTGAGCCACGTATATAACTGTAAGAAGCTCTAGTCATTATCAGCCATAACAGTTATATGAAATAACTGATATTACTTTTTTCAACTGAACTAATTGGGAAAGAACTATATTTATAATATGATTTAATAAGCAAAACAAAAATAATATGACAATTCTGCTAAAAGCAAAGTTGAGAAATATGATATATTATACATCAGCAAAGAAAAGAGTCAAGACGCTCATGGGTTTCCAGAGGCACAAAGAAACTCTCTAATTGAACCCTAGATTTGAATTCACAAATATTTATATTTTCCTTTCATTACTCACAGGTTTTCTTTCTCAATAGTCTGTAAAACACAGGAAGTGGTGTTTATCACCTCAGAAACACTAACAAATTTTCTCTGCCCTTAATTCTGGCTTCAATTTTAAAGTGTGAGCAAGGGACACATTGGACAGTCCTTTCAGTTGTACAAGCAGGGTCAGTTGTAACTTTCTTTCCTGCATAAGGTTAATCCCAATGTACTTTCTTATGTTGAATCAGTTTCTTTGAAAATATTGATAGAGAGTGGGAACTATTTCAAAGATGCTTACAAACAGCCATAGCATATCACAAAGTACTTTCTGCGAGTCTCTCTCGTACATCCTCCAACCTTTTTTCATCTTTCTTCATCACCAATATTTGCCACAGTTAGTGACTCACTCCTTTCAGTCCTAATTATAAACTCATCCAGTTCACCAGTTTAGGACATATGTCTGTAAATTAAGCTCATTAGAGAACAGAGAGAGCAGCAGTTTTATTTAAATTAGTCAACGGAGAGCTGTACTTTTTTAAGGCTGGTATTTATGAGAGCATAATTAGCCAGGACTAGGCAGAGACTGCAAATCTACAATCCCTTGGTAAACACTCTCCATATTTCCACAAACCAGATAAAGTTATATTAAACACTGTGAAGAATTGGGAGAAAAATGATTACTGCATAATCAAAACTTAACATTGCTATGCAAAGTAGATGATTGATCGATAGGTTGATTGATAGATATAGATTGATAGAGAAATGAAGTCTAAGAATTGTGATTGATTTGACCAGGTATAATTTATGACTGAGTTATAATTTGCCTTTAAACTTAAAAGAATGAGTATTATAATGCAGAAAGCAGGCAGGAAGACAACGTATAGGCAAAGGAAGAAAGGAAGGAAGGAGAAAAGGAAGGAAGAGAGGGAGGGAGAGAGGGAAGAAGGGAGGGAGAGATCAGAGCTTAAGTGATTATAGCATCTCCTTCACCTGCCCACTAAGGAGAATCCATTGATATCCTCTGGACCTTTCTTTTCAAGCCTACTACCTTCTCAGATAGTGTTAGCCTCTCAGATTTTGGATCTTTGTATGAAGCAGATGTAGCTATAAAGACGTTGAAAAAAGCTAAGAGATTTATATTTAAAAGCTGATTACTTACTGAAGAGAAGAATAAATATTCAAGAAAAAAGGAAGAAGAAGAGATTAGACAGAAGCAATGTGAACTCTTTGAATAGAGTTTTGGAAAATTTGCAGTGGGGGAGGAGAGTCTTCAAGGCAGTTTGATCTTTAATAAAATATTAAGAAAAAGAAAAATAGAAAAATAAAAGTATTTCGATGTAATCTCAGGTAAATAAAAACTTGATTATTTGTAATACACTTTGGTGTTTTAAAGACTATTTCCATGAGCTTTTATTCCTAGCATTCTTGAAGGAGATTGTATATCATGCACACATTTAGCATACATTTGTGCATTTAATCTCATCCTCCAACCTCATGAGCCTCTAGTTACTTTCAGGTCCTAACAAACCACTTTAGAAACAAGGTGATGGGTAAATTATTTAAACTGGATCCAGGTAGGATGCTACACTTGATTACTACCATTAATCTCTAGGTTTTTCACTCCATTTACTAGAAACAGTAATTTTTCCCATGATTACACAGCAATTAGTAACAAGTCTAAGTAGAAACCAAATTCCTTATTAGTTCTCCCATATTTGACTTTTTTTTTTTGTCTCTTAAGAAATGTCTTAAAGCAAAACACACTTTTATATGAGATAGAGATTTGTGAGAAATGCAGAGCAGAAAAAGACACTGACAAGATTCATAAAATGATTACTAAGTTGTATTTTCATCTAGAATTTTCTTTCTTTTACAATTATTTTACAAAGCTTTTACAAAGCTTTCTCAGCATCTTTGTCTCATAGTATGAAAGATTAGGAATCTATTATCACCTCAGCTCATTACTCATGTCTCCAATCAGACTAGGAAGGATGTTAAATTTTTCAACAACTCTTACTCCTAGCCTAAGAGAAGAAGGAGAAGACAGAGATAAAGGAGGAAGAAAAGAGGAAAGGCACCTGGGTAAAGACAGACAAATGAGTGTATAGTGGAAGTCCCTTCCTCATACACCTGCTTGTGAGAAAAATCTAGCAGCTTGTTTTATATAAGTCTTTTCCTTTATTCAAAACACACAAAGTATTGCCTTTTGTAACCTGTTTTTAAACCTGAAAAAATAAGGAACCAGAAGAAAACTATGCAGGGAAAATAGTGTTCTTAAAATAAATCTAGATATGTAAGAAATTTTCTGAAGACAAAAAATGATCAAAAACATTGACACTATTTTTATACTAATAATGGAAATAGAATTTGAAAAACAAAAAAAAAGGATTTATGATGTATGGGATTTATAGCCACTCCCATATCATCAATGCTGTATCCATACTCATAATAATCTATTATTCATCTAATATCCCCTCATCTTGTCTGAATTTTACCATTGTCCTTTTTTCAGGGTTTCTTCATTGCGTTTGGATTTTTTTGATTCTGCTTACCTCCCTTTGTCATCTCCAGCACGGTGAATGATAGTCAGTAAGCAATTGATAATACATTGATATTAATCAGATCTTCAGAATCATCTTCTACATTGCAAGGTTTGAAAATGACTGCCAACTTTCACAGTAAGAACTTTCAAATTTTGCTGAGCTCTGCATTCAGATTTTCAGATTATTTATACAAACACTCCGTAATTTAGAAACCCATTTGTTGAACTTGCCAGAGAATAAAGATGGCCTATTTTCTTCAAGTATTTGATTATTCAAGTTGGAAGTGAAAAAAAGAAAAACAATGAAGGAAGTACCTGATGCAGGTGTTAAAACTTACTACTTAATCTTATCTTTATCTACTTTTCCAAAGACAAAGAATCCACAACAGAAAAGTCTGGCCAAGTGTATATCCATTCTGTTCATCTGAGCGTCTCTCAGCTATGATGTGTAAAATACAGAAGAAAAGAAAGAAAACATAATGAGAGAATTCATTTTGTCACTAAGGATTGTTTGAAGTTGCTCATTAATCTTTTAGGCCATTTTGGCATGATAATATCCAACTCCAGAATATTAATATTATGAAGCTAAAAAAATGTGCAGCTCTTGCCTTTAAAGTTATCTCTGCAACTCAGCTCTGTGATAACTCTATTTGAGTCATATTTTCATTGACTGTGACTTTGAGCTTGACTATTCCATTACTTTGTAATGATTTTATTTTATATTACCTGGATTTTTCAAGGGACAGGTAGGAGAAAGATACAGTCTTGAAAAGTGTTTAAGTTTTAAACTAATAGGACAGTTTTCCGCAAGCAATCCCAAATGGGTTTGGATGAATGAATACCTTTCCATGAGTCCAAAAACTACTCATGGGAGGGTTATCTAAAATATCAATCCCATGTCCCTGTGAAACACAGGGCCAGTTCAACAAGAAATTTATTTCAGTGACTAATCTTGTGAAATGAAATTTTTCAGTGCAACTATAAGAACCTTCTTTCAAATGAAGGTGACTGATACATTAAATTAATTTCCAGGGTAAAGAACAAAGAAGATTTAACCTAAATTTTCCTCCCTCCCTCCCTTCCTCCCTTCCTTCCTTCCCTCCTTTTTCCCCCTTCCTTCTTTTCTTCTTTTTTCTTTCCTTTTGCCTGCTATACTGATTTTCTATCACTGCTATTACAAATTGCCCAAGGCACTGGCTTAAAACAAGATAAATCTATTATTTTACAGTTCTGCCAGTTAGAAGTCCTAGCATTAAGATGTTAGCTGAGCTACATTTCTTTTGGATGCTTTAGAGAAGAATCTGCCTTGCCTTTTCCAGCATCTACAGGCTACCAGTATTCTTGGATTTATGGCTGCATCACTCCAACTTCTTCTGTGTCCTTTTACGCATGCCACATAAACTTCTCTGACTGACTCTCCTGCCTCCTTCCTATAGAGACTGTTGTCATTACATTGGGCCCTCCCAAGTAAGCCAGGATAATCATCTCCCCATCTCAAAATGCTTAACTTAATCACATTTGCAGAGTGCCTTTTGCCACCTAAAGTAACATATGAACAGATTCCGGGAATTAAGGGGGAATTTTGCCTGCACGCTTGTGATCACACACAGATTAACCTTCAATTGACATTTGTTCTCTCATCTCAAACATTTCACACAAAAGCAGGTGACTTAAAGATATAAAAGTGCCTGTTAACACAATATACCAGTTGGGCTTAGGATAATAGAAGGAGGCAAAAGAATAAATTCCAAAAGATTCTTTTCTTCCTCCCTGGGTTCAAAGACTTCCTTTTTATTGATGAATTAGTGAGTGATTTCTTGCAAGTGCTAAGAATTCCTTGCAATTAGTATGAGAACCCTAATTCCAATCATCAGTGTCACAACACAGAAAAGGAGTATCAATTGACACAGAAACACGGGGACAAAACACAAAGAAAAAACCTGAATGGAATAGTTAGTTAGGTGTAGCTAAAGGTCCTAATTATTTTTATATTCCCATGTATCAATTTAAACATAGGTTCAATCTTTCTTAATAAACTATATAAGTGATTTTTAAATGGAATCTTAAGCAAAAGCTGCCCTAGTAGCCAAATGAATTCAGCATATAATTGCCATCAAATGTTGAATTTGCAGAGTGGGTAAATCAAGTCAGAAGTAGCATTCTTAGAATGAGGCCTTAGCAAGATGCATTCCTGTCTGATATTTGCTTAGACTAAAAATAATTTATTTTAGTTTAGCATGTTTTTATCTTCAATCAGACTCAAGATGAAAGTCACCAATAGTTTCTCCTTTTTTAATATTAGATTTACAAAAAACCCACTAAATTTCCTTTTACATCCTGTTTATTTTTTACTATGGTACTATAGTACTTATTATGAGGATATAATAGGCCACTGTTCACATCATATTTTATCTTTAAAAATCTACCCAATAAATAACTAGTCAAAAATGCACACTGCAGTTATACTGTAGTTGCTATAGTTTTAAAAGTGAGGCTAATTAATTTTTTTCTGGAAATATCCGTACTAACATTTTACAATTCAATCAATTTATTTTTAACATATGTTTTACTCAAAGCTTTCTAAAATAATACCTGGGAAACCCTAACATTAAAAACTTTCAAGAAAATGTAGAGGTGAGATGAATTTTTCAAGCTCAGAGTACATGCCTTATTTATGTGTGTAGTCCTAGTAGCTTCTAGAGTGTCTGTCACATTACAAATGCCTGAAAATATTCATTGAGTTGACCTTTATTGTTGACGAAAAAGGGCATTTGCCAATACACACCTTAAGAGCCTATCTACTAAAACGGATCTTTTAAGTGGTTGAAAACAGAGAAGGAGACACTTACATTTAAACCAGTGTTTCAATATTCTAGTGACTCAGTGAAATGAAATTCTGATTTATTTGATATACGTTCTATAAGAGACTCTATTTTTAAGAGCTCAATGCTTTTTGTGCTTATTAAAATTGTGACACCTTTCAAAAGTAAGAATGTGAGCCCCAGTGTGTTAGCCAACCACTAATTGTTCATATATATTCTGTCTATCTTAAGATCCCTCCTCCCCAGCTTCCACTAAGTGGGGAAAATTCTATTCCACTTGGCAATGTTGCTGTACTCTGTTAATCACTTGTCATGTTTCACCCAAGAGATGTCAGTATTCCAGAAGCAAGCAATGTCATTCCTATAATATGTATATTGTAAATTGGTTGTCAAAGTTTTTTAAAATCCCTTAAGACTCTTCCATTTTCAAGGTGGTTTCTAAATATAGCATTATTATAATAAGATATTTCAGAAGTTGCTATCAGCAGCAAGATATGTTATACTTGATTTGCGCTCTTGACCCACTGCATAGTGAAAGACACAGATGCCAAGTAAAGAACACTCGTCCTATTCAGTATAAAATGTAAGATGTTTCTTCTCAGCTATGAAGACATCAGGTCATACAATGAGGTGTTTCGTCTTTGCAGTAGTGTTAGTTGAAGTGCCAATGTTCCCTGAACTACAATGTGTGTTCCTAATGAAAACTGTCACTTTCTCAAATGTGTTCAAGGGACTGGCTTTCACCCCTTAAGATGTTTTGTTTCTAAATCCTACTTGCTTTTTGTTTCAATTCAGTTATGGTGTTTCTGTTGAGTTCTTGTTGTGTAAGCACAATGATATCTACTATTAAAATTCATAGTGAATATGTAACATCTGCAAAACCATTGATGAAAATTTTCAACCCTAGACACTTGACACCAAGGTGTTGATTTGGATAACTACATGAAGAGAAAAGAAATGTAATTGAATGCTTTATGAGACTAAGGAAAAATGGGGAAATCCTGAGTTTGTTGTTGTCGTGCTGTGTGGTTAAAAATGGTATAACTTTAATAAAAGAAAAGGAAAGGCAATCAGAGCATAAAAATTATCTATTCCAGATACCATTTTCAGTTCCCTTTTATAACATTTTCAGATAATACATTTTTAAAAACTCACTGCTACACGTGTTTGGTTCTTTTAAAGGGTTGTATCGTTCATTTTATAGTAATAAATATATGCTATTTAAAAATCAATGCATTTTCAGTGCTGTTTCTTCATTGATTGAAAAGAAAAAAAGAATGCATCCATTGGCCATAGACATATCGATAAGCTATAGTGATTGAAAACAGATAAATTATTATTTGGCATAGCTGTTAGTGTTGCAAGACAATTCTTCCTGAGGCTCTCACATTCCTGTGAGAGAAGCACTGGCTACATATGTTCTGTACTATCTTTCCAAAGACATTGGGTAGCAAACTGCTTTGAGAAGACAGAGACTGTGCTTCTTTCTGGAGCAAAAGCCAGGTATATTTACTGCCCATTAGAAAAGATTCAGGTTTATGAAGCTCCCAGATTCTCTTCCATAATGAAAACCACTGCATGTGCACCTGCCCCCTTAGGATTACCCTGAGGGGTTTATGGCTCAGAGGACTAGCCTCAAAATGCTGACACATTAGTTATTGTTATTGTAAATAACACATTATCTGCCTCTGACCAGGAAGTTTTCTATTTTCTTCGGCATTTATGAAATGATATCAAGCTAACACATTAGCTTGCACATAGGGCAAAATTTCAGACCCATCACATATTTCTTTAGCCACTGGCAAAATGGTGATAGAAATTACTGTGTTTCTAGTATTCCTCCCGATTTTAATCTGTTCATACTCTTTCCCTCAGGCATATACATTTCTTTTGCTCTTCCAAGTTCTGAAATAAGTACTAGCATGCCCTACCTTAAACCCTAGCTTTTAAATTATGCTTCTTAAATTTTTAGCACCTGCAAGGAAGTTTCTTCAACACAACTAACCACTCATTTCCTTGAATTCTCTCTCTTGGTTGATCATGTGTTCTATATCACCTCCGCCATTTGTCACCATAGTCATACACCATAAACTATCATTAGCAACAAGTTTCCATAATTTTAATTTCACGAATCTTTTTGTTTTATCACAAACTTCTTTGGAAAGAGTTGCTCAGTTAACTCTTTCCAATATCCCAATTCCATCAATGCCTGAACTCAGTTGGAATCTGTAATCCATTGAACCAACATCATCCTTTTTTTCTAAAACATTCGTCTATCTCATGGCTTCTCTTTCTTATGGCTTGAGTTTAAGTTAATTGCCTAATACCTATAACTCCTCTCTACATACCCTGAACCCTTTGTCCCATCTCAATGTCTTTTTTTAAATGATATGATCAGAGTTGTTTAAAATAAGATTCGCAGACAGAGAGTCTTAGTTCTTTTGTGTTCTGGAGATTTGAGCCCGTTAGCAAAACCCAGGTGTCTTACTTTATTGTGCCTATTGCATGGACTGTTTCCATGATGCTGCATCGCCTTTTGTTACTTTTAGAGTGGCCATTGCTCACTGTCTTTTCGGGACATCATCAAGGAGACTTTCACATGCACCTTCTAATCCTCCAGTGGTACCAGAGTTAATTGTCTCTCGTCTGTGCTATCCTACCAGGCATTTCTTTACTTTTAAACACTAGGTTATTGTATATCATTGTAAATGTAACTAGGTTACAAAATATTAAGCTCTCTTTTTCACAGCTGTTGGCTTATTGGAATCAGCTACCTTATTTTAAGTTCCCAGAGAGAAAGAAATTCATCTTTTTTTGAGTATTTATACATGTAACCTAACAGAAGGGAAACAATTTGAAGGGTATGGCTTTTAGAGACAAGGGGTTTGCATTACAACAGTGGGAATCTTTGCATAATTAATTTCAGTTTCCATATCTGTGAATGAGGAATGAGGAATGCATTTTTCTTGGAGAAATATTGTCTAACTAGAATAGTTAAGATAACATACATGAGGCAATACACATTAACCAAATTATGAAAATCCTGGTACATAGTGACTGCAATATAAACTTTCAATGCATATGATGATAACAAATTTGTTGAGCCCTCCCAAATATTTAAGCCAGAGCAGTATATGTGGTTCTGATTATATTATTTTAAAAACGAATATTTGAGTAGCACGCTTATCTCACTCAGTTTCAAAACTGTAAAGAGAAAAGGATATACTCTATCTATCATACTTTCACCAGAAATGTTTATCACAGGTTATATTTACTGAATTATAATTGTGATTGTTAGAAAATATTAATATTATGGATATTTTACTAAAAAATTACAACATCGTATGAGCAATCAAAACTGGATTTCTCTATTATATTTGTTTCAGAGAAAAAATATCATTAATAATCCCAAAAATCAATTTAACACTAATTGTTCAATGTCATTTATTTTCAACAATTTATACTGGGTTTATCAGATGCTTGTAAAATGTTGCTTGGTCAGAATAATGATTATTTATAAAGTAAGTCTGTTTTGCACAAAAAAATTAACTAAAATTCATCTCTCCATAGGGTATTCAGAAAAGTGTCAAACCATTTCATGATAATTTAATTTAAAACTTAAGCTCTGGGAAAAGAGGGAAAAAAATTTGGATGTTCTAATGATCTGAAACTACTTTAAATTGAGAGCTGGTAAAAAAAAAAAAAAAATGCCAGCACAGAAGGGTCATCATTAGGGTTAAAAAATTCCATTCTTCATGAATATTAAAACTCTTAATCATTAACTTGAATTGTAGCTGACCTAATACAAAATACTAACTCAAAATGCCCTATATTGTATGTTTAGTCAAATGAATTTTTATCCCTTTAAAATTATGGAAATTAAGAAGAATTTTGTTAGCTTCTCAGCACTTATCAGTATATCCAGTGGTTTATGACTGTGATGGTGTCTCCACATTCTTACTGCTTTAGTACTAAAAATTCACATTTTGTACCTCCATGAAAAATAATCTATGATTAACCTTTATTCTCAGAAAAAAAATCTACCCATAAGAACACATTTTATCTAGAAATGAAAACACCTAAATTATAGATTTCTTTTTTTGTTGTTTTGCAATAAGTTACACCAACTGTAGTAGATATCTTCCATTAATAAGGGATAAATTTCCTGCAAAACAATAATAAAAGCACATTTGAAGGATAAAATGCATATCAGTCTGATAATAATTATCATTTACAATAGAAAAATTAAAATGCCTCAGAGGTACTGGCTATTAAAAAATTCAAAAGAAACATATCATGAAGGAAGTTGCAATATATGATATTTCTGAATATGGTCTTCCCTGAATACTTACTTTATTATTATTTACTAGTATACATTTATGTAGTTTAGCTAATCACATTGTAAATGCTTCTGTAATTTTTTAAAAGTAGGTATTTTTGCCAATAATTTCATAGAAAATTTGGCACCATTAGAGATGCTGTTAGAGTAATTAGGGAATAAAAATCACTAGAGTTATCATGCAAATCTGTTTGGCTTTATTTTTAAAAGCATGAAATGCAAATGGCTAATACGGTTTATTATAGATACCTTTGAGGTGTTTAAGTTGAATTAGCATGAGACAGTCACTCACTCATATATTGTTGGAAATATTTTTCTTGAACAATGTAATAAATATGAAATACCGTTATGCCTATGGCCAAAAAAAGAAAGAATAAAGAAATTTGGCCTCTAGTTTCCATGAGTTATCCTAGTTTCTTTGGATGTGTTATTCTATTTTAATATTTTACTAGCATTTGAGCATTATCAGAAAGATGCAATTAGGGTGATTGTTTCCTAAAATATAAAGCTATAATGATATCCCAAATTTACAATAATTATATTTTTTTCATTGGCTTGAGATATTCATGATTGAGAAGTACCAAATCTCTAATGGTGCATTCTTTTTATATTTATAACAGCCCTTTACATTTTTCACAGCCCTGATAATTCTAAGATATCCTTAGCAGTTTTACAGCTTTTTTATTTTTTGCTATATTATTGACATATAAGAAACCTCACATATTTAACTTGTAGTATTTGACAAAATTTTGTATATGTGTGTCATCGTCCTAATCAAAATATTGGATATATCCATTACCCCAAAAGTTTCCTCATGCCCGCTGCTCTCCAACCCCATCCCTACACAACTACTGAATTGCTTTGTGTCTTTATAAATTAGCTGGCATTTTCTAGAATTTTATAAAAATTGAAAGGTAAAATGTACCTTTAAAACTCTGACTTCTTTCACACAGTGTAATTATCTTTTTATTTGTTCATGTATTTTGCATGTAGAAATGAGTCACTGATTTTTATTGCTGATTAATAATTAATCATACAGCTATAGCACAAACTAGTTACCTATTCACCTGATGATGGGCATTTGGGTTGTTACCCAGTTTGATGGTACTACAAGTTAACATTGCAATTTTGTAAACCGTCATGTTCCAGTCCTTCTATGGAAATGAACTTGCATTTCTTATGGCGTTTTTTCTGTCCCGCTCCAATTACTGAATTTGTGTTTTTCTTGGAGAAATATTGCTAGGTAAATTCGTTTGTAAAAATCAATATCAATATATAAAATTAATTGTGTTTCTATATCATAGCAATGAAAATCAGAAAATATATTTTTACATAACACAATTTACAGTAAAATTATTTGGGTTAAATCTGACAAAAGGTGTGCAAGATCAGTACACTAACAACTGCAAAATATTGTTGAGAGATTAAAGAAAGTAAGTAAATGGATAGTTAGACTGTATTGTGGATCAAAGATTCAATATTGCTAAGATACTCTTAAATTGAACAATAGATTCAACAAAATTCCAATCAAAATGTCAGCAGGTGTTTTTGTTTTTTTTTTTTTTTTTTTTTTTTGGTAGAAATTGACAAAAAAACAAAAACAAAAACAAAAAAAACACCTTAAAAAAGAACCTTACACCTTACATGGACAACTTACGTTGCCTAATTTCACGATTTTATGATAAAGCTACAGAAATTAAGACAGTGTAGAGTTGATGTCAAGACTGACAACTCAATCCGTAGAAAGGAATAAAAAGTCCAGAAACAAATCTGTGGCCAACCAATTTTTCATAAAAGCAAAACAAGAATTCAGTGGGAAAAGGAAAGCTTTTTCAATAAATCGTGTCAGAACAAAAAGCAAACTTCAACTGATACCCTGAACCATAAACAAAAAGTAAGTAAAGATGGATTATAGATTTAAATGTAAAACTTAAAATTCTAAAACTTCTATGAGAAAGTAGTGGAAAAAATGTCATTACCCACATAAGTTGTAAGGTTATTTTTTTAGTTATTTTTGTTTGTCAATTTCTATCCAAAAAAAATCCTTCTCACATTTTGATTGGAATTATGTTGAATCTATTGTTCAGTTTAAGAGTACCTTAGCAATATTGAATTTTTGATCCATACTACAGTGTATCTACCCACTTATTTACCTTATTTAATTTCTTTCACTTTAGCAGGGCAATAATTTTTTAGATAGGAAGCCAAAAGCATGATTTATAGAAATAAATTTAAGTTAAAAGAATTGAATATTTTAAATTCAGAATATTAATATGTTTAACTTAAAATCATCTAGAGATAAGAGTGAGTAGAAGGAAGGAAGAGAAAATAGAAGCATGAAGAAGGGAAAGAAAAAAGATTTAGATATTGTAGTACTTTTTAAGCTTAGAGTCTATAAATAAATTGTACATTATACCTAAATACAAATAAAATTAATACAAATGAAATAATAATTAAATTGTTTCATTGGAAAAATCACATCGTATTAAGAGTAAAATTATAAAAAGATTATGCTATTCTTAATTGTTGTAGAAATTCACTAACTCCGTGTATCGTCAATAAAGTTTACAGCTATATTTTTCTAAACTTTAATTTTTTTTTTTCACCAGACAGTGTCTTTCTCTGTCACCCAGGCTGGAGTGCAGTAGCATGATCTTGGCTCACTGCGCCTCAACTTCTGGTTTCAAGCAATCCTTCCGCCTCAGCTTTCTGAGTATCTACAACCACAGGCATGGCCACCACACCTTGCTAATTATTTCTACTTTTATTTTTCTAGAGACGGGATTTCACTATGTTGCATAGGCTGGTCTTGAACGCCAGAGTCAAGCTATCCTCTTGCCTCAGCCTCCCAAAATGCTGAGAATACTGATATGAGTCACTGTGCCCAGCCCTCAACCTAAAAATCCATTATATTGACATATAATGAAACATCACAAACTGCACATATTTTAATTCTATAATTTATTAAATTTGGACATATAAATACACCTATGAAATAACCACCAGTCACAATTTTAAAAATAACTTCATCGCTCTTCATACCGTTCTTTAATCTCCTTCCTCCCCTCAAACCTACTCCCAGGCAACACTATTTCATTTTCTGACATTTGGTTTACTTTGAATTAAATAAATTATGTTGGCTGAGTGCGGTGGCTCACGCCTGTAATCCCAGCACTTTGGGAGGCTGAGGCAGGTCGATAACCTGAGGTCAGGAGTTTGAGACCAGTCTAGACGGTCAACATGTTGAAACCATCTCTACTAAAAAAACATACAGAAAATTAGCCGGACATGATGACATACACCTGTAATTCCAGCTACTCGAGAGGCTGGGGCAGGAGAATCACTTGAACCCGGGAGGTAGAGGCTGCAGTGAGCCAAGATAGCACCACTGCACTCCAGCCTGGATGATAGAGCAAGACTCATCTCAAAAAACAAACAAACAAACATATTTTGATGGAAACATGTAGCATGTATACTTTTCTGGACTCAATTTCTTCACTCAGAATAGTAATATTGAGTTCACCTGATACGATTGTTATATACCAATATTAACATCCTTTGTACTGTTAAGTGGTATTTGATTATATGATATGACATAATCTGTTTATCCATTTATCTGTTGACAACCATTTGGGTTATTTTCAGGTTTCGATTATTACAATTTTTATATGGACTTTTTGTTTTATTCTGGAATGTATATATATACGCACATACACACATACACACACACACACACACACACATAAATATATGCATAGAATGGCTGGTTAGTATGAAAGATTTTTTTTTTTAATGTTGTAAATCAGTTTTCTAAAGCAGCTGTGCCATTTTACAATTCCGTCACTACTGTATGACAGTTCCAGTTGGTTTGTACTCTCACTAACACTTGGTATGAGCAGCTATCTGTTAGCAAATCCAATGGGTATGTCTTATTATATGACACATTATAATTTTAATGAGATATCTCATTGTTTTAACTTGCATTTCTCTGAGTGGTGATAGTGGGCATCATTTTATATGTTTCTTCGCTATGAATATATCCTATGAAGTGTCTGTTCAAATTGCTTCTCCATTTGTTAATTGGGTTGTTAGTTTTATTTTTGAGATGAAAGTTTTTTATACATTCATATTATATGTCCTTTAATTTATGTGTAGTGAATATTTTCTTCAAGTGTGTTGCACTCTTTCTGTCTTCTTAGTAGTGGCTTGAAAAGCAGTTTGAAAATTGGAATGATGTCCAGGTTATCAATTTTTCTTTCCTTGTTTTGATACAACATGTTGTGACTTTGACCAAAGTCACAAAATTTTTCTCCTATGTTATCTTCTAGAATTTTTATAATTCTAGGTTTTACATTTAGGTCTATTATCCATTTTGATTTAACATTATATGCTGTGAGGCAAGGATGGATGTTCATTTTGTTCCTGCATAGCTATCAAGTTCATTCTCCATCATTCGTTTTAAAGATTTTTCTTTCCCAAATTAATTGCCTTTATCAAAAATTAATATACCATATATGTTTGAGTCTATCTACATTTCTATCTAAATACAAATATAAAACCTAAAATCAGATAGGATAAGGCCCACAAATTTGCTCCTCTTTGCAAAAACTGCATTAGTATTAAAGACATGTTGCATTCTTACATAATTGTTAGAATCAGCTTTTCAATTTCTAGAAAACAAGTACTGCTGTAATTTTAACTGAGATTGCACCAAATCTATAGATCATTTTGGCCAAATTTTTCATCTTGACAATATTAGGTCCTCCAATCCATGTGTATGGAACATCTCCCCATTTGTTTAGGTCATTAGTTTCTCTCTGCAATTCTTCACAGTTACCAGGGTGAAAATTTTGGACATGTTTTGTTAGATTTATTCCCGAGTGTTTTAGATGTTTGGGAACTACTACTGTAAGCAGATTTTTTAAATTGTGTTTTTAATTGTTTACTAAAAATTGTTTTGTAGAATGTCTAGGATTTCCCACATAAACAGTCACATTTGCCTGAAGACAGTGATACTTTTAGGCTTTCCTATATGAATTTTATTCCTTATATATGAAACTAGGCAATCCTGAACCAGCATTGTTTCTTGGTTCCCAATGTCATGGGAATAATTAAATCTTTTCACCATCAAATATATTGTTAGCCTGAGATTTTTTTTTTTTTCTTGCATGCACACTATCAACTTGAGGAAATTTGCTACCATTTGTAGTTTGCTGAGAGTTTTCACTATAGATGTGTGTTGACATTTTAAAACATGTTTGTTCCACCTCTTGAAATTCTTTTATTTTTCTCTTTTATTCTATCAGTATGGGAAATGACATTAATACCAAACATACATTCCCAGGATAAAATACACTTGGTAATTATGAATTTTACTGTTGAATTTAGCTTCCTAATATCTTACTAAGGTTATTTGCAGCTGCATTCATGATGAATATCAATTTACAATTTTCTCTTTTGTAATTTTTTAGTCATGTTTTGTATCCTGGGTTATGCTGGCATCGTAACTCTACCTAACCAAATTAGACAGCGAATCTACCCCTCTATTTTCTAAAAGGTCTCCATCAGATTAATGTTATTTCTCTATGATGCTTGATTAGAATTCACCAAAGTAACCATCTGG
Organism: Theropithecus gelada; assembly: GCF_003255815.1. Classification (NCBI taxonomy): domain Eukaryota; kingdom Metazoa; phylum Chordata; class Mammalia; order Primates; family Cercopithecidae; genus Theropithecus; species Theropithecus gelada. The sequence goes on along the minus strand of NC_037680.1, from coordinate 68,867,610 downwards.
TCTGACCTTTCTTTTGGAGAAGGGTTTTGGTAACAAAGTAAATATCTTTGTTAGTAATAGGGCTGTACAAATTTAGTGTTTACTCTTGTATCAACTTTGGTAAGTTATTTTTCAAGAAATTTATTTATATCATTGAAGTCATCAAATTTGTTGGCAAAACTCGCCCCTACTCTCTTTTCATTATTTGGTTAATGTCTGTAAGATCCATTGGTGAAATCTTTTTCTCATCCACGTATTAGTGATTTATGTTCTTTCTCTTTTTGTTGTGTTCAGTATAGCTACAAGTTTGTTAGTTACATTGACTTTTTCACAAAACCAACTGTTATTTTTTCTCTGTATTTATTTCATTTTATTTATTTCTACTCTTAATAACTGCTTCTCTTGTCTTAGCTTTGGGTTTTTTTAATCTGCTTTTTTCTATTTTTTTAAATTAATAAACTTAGTTCATTGACTTTGCATATGTTTTTTAACATAAGCATTTAAATATACATCTTTCTCTCTAAGAAATGTTATAGCTGCACCCTCAAATGTTTATATGTTGTATTTTCATTACCATTCAATTCAAAATTAATCACCCTTGTCAGGAATTATTTAGAAGTGTGATGTTTAATATTAACATATTGTAATTTTCATAAATATTGTATTATTTATTTGTTAATTATGTTATGATCAGAAAATATACTCTGAAATACTTTAACCACTAGGTGTTTATTGAGGATTGTTTTTTGGACCAGGAAATGCTCTATTTTGGTGAATAGCCTGTACACTTGAAACAAAAGTAAATTCTTTCTTTTTGCAGTTATTTGAAGTAGTTTTCTATAAATATCAGCTGCGTAAAATATTTGATACTGTTGTTCAGCTCTTCCAGCATATCACATTTTTACTAGTTTATCTGACACATTTGGAGAGAAGAATGTCAAATGTACTAAAATTATGGGTTCATATATATTCCCCTTTTAATTCTATAATTTTTTGATTTACGTATTTTGAGACTTTATTACTAGATTTATTCAGCTATATGTGTTATATCTTCCCCATGTATTGTTTCTTTTATAAACGTGATTCTTTTTCAGTCTGTTGAAATCCTTTGTCTTGAAGTCTCTTTTATTGGATACTAAAATCTTTACTCCAACCTAATTATATTTGCAGTTTTTATAATAAATATTTTTCTATCCATTTACTTCAATGTATCTGTTCTTCAAGTTTAAAGTGAATACCTTCCTAATAACATATAGAATAGTCTTGAATTTTTATCCATTCTGTCAAAGTCTGCCTTTTAATTGGGGAATCTGGACCATTAACACTTAATGTAATTATTAATATGGTTAGATTTAGTGTGTGTGTGTGTATGTGTGTGTGTGTATGTGTGTGTGTGTGTGTGTGTGTGTATATATATATATATATATATATTTTTTTTTTTTTTTCCTGTAGCATTTCTTATGCCAAGTCAACTTCAGGAAAAATCCCCTAACCTCCCAATAAGGTTTCACTGCTGCCTAACCTCCCTGAACTATGACTTCTTCTTTCACTAAGGGAAAATAATGTTTCTTTCTCCTTTAAGTTAGTTACTTTCATTCTTTTCAATATTTCTTGGCAAATGTTTTGTACCTCTTCATTATTCTAAGAGCCATATAAATGCTTTCCAGTTTGTATATGTTACCATGAAGTCCTCAAAATTCAGTGTAATTCAATGAATTAAATGTAATTCAACTCAGAGCATTACAGTATTTCCTGACTCTCAATATTATGTTAAAGTAGACTAAATAACCGTTCATTTTTGTTGGGGTCACATCATGCTGTTTACTCACATTTAGCTTCTGGAACACTAAAACCTATAGTGGCTAACAAGTAACATGGTATCTAATGTAGATTCGATATGATATCTAATGTATCTAATGTAGATACTGTATTACTTGTTATAGGTAAATTACTTGTTATAGGTAACTTGTTAAATTCCAAATTCCAAAATCTGGGTTATAAAATGTGTAATCTTTCCACTGTGTTATTGATGGCAGCGGTGAGCCATCTGGAGCAGGGGGAAGCCTGGGAGGTGGCGGCAGGGGCGGCTGCAGGAGCAGCAATGACACTGGTGGGTTGCCGATGCCCTGCGTCCCCGAGGCGGCCAACTGTGCCACCCCAACACTTCCGTGGCTGGGTGGGACCTGCCCCCAGGCCCAGAGCCTCCGCAGCTGGAGACCCTGGCCCCACTTCACTACTCCAGGAGGAGGAGGCCTAGCTGGGTCTGTGCTTCAGGCACCGGGGTGGGAAGTGAGAGCAGCAGAGCAGCATAGAGCTACATAGAGGAGCTACCCTCTCTGCTGGTAGCTGAACACTTGTCGGGAAGAACAGCTGTAGGGAGGAGTTACCGTCTCTTTTGAGAACTGAACACTTGTTGGGACGACCTGCCTAAAGGGGAGCTACCGTCTCTGCTAGGAGCTAAACACTCATCAGGACACCCTGGCTACGGAGGAGAGCTGGCCACTGTGTGTCTTCTCTAAGCTGTCCCATTGCTCAAAAAAGTTCCTCTTCATCTTGCTCAGCCTTCACTTGTCTACATACCTCATTCTCCCTGGTCGCAGAACGAGCAGTTGGACCCACTAAACAGCGAGGCTAATATGCCTCTTGTTGACCATCTTGGAGGAGAAGAGAAGGAGAGAGGAGGAGGCCCTTTGGGGCACCCAGACCGGGGAGATCCCTGAGGCAGGGCTGTGACTCCCTCTTTGGGGCCCTGTGGATCTTGGTATCTCCAAGCATCCGGGCACCACTGCATTCCTCGGTGCCAGCCAGGGAAGCTGCTTGTGGTGCGCCAGATCCAGCCGCAGCCTTGCAGAGAGCCAGCAACCATGCCAGCACCTGGGGCTGTCCACCCTGGGGCAGCAGCCGGCATTTTTGACTGCGCAGTAGCCAGACCCCAAGTTTGCTCGCACACCTCTGGCCTCTCCACACCTGTTTCACAGTCTCCCTTGGAGGCACGGGATCCAGGCTGCTAGTGTGAGCTGAGCAAAGACTGCAGGCCGAATGGATGGAACAAGCCCAGCTCACCTAAGCAAAACTAGGGTAAGGCGCCACCAGCCACAAGTGTCCAAGAAAAGCAACACCCCAAAGATTCCATAACATTATCATTCGTTTGGAGATTTTATTTGTATAATTTTATAGTCCAAGCCATTTTCTACATCTTTGATCATGGTGTCTAAGACCCAGCAGCAAAAAAGCAAAAATATCAAAACATTCTCATTACCAGCACATTCTCTGGCAATGTTAGCCTTTATGTCATTGAATCTACCTGCAAGAAGTATGAGGTGATGTGTGTTCTTACATGCAATGACTTCCCAGCAGGTGTCATTTTAAGTATTAGATCATATCTGGGACTGAGGAAGTAACTTTTCCAATTTGCGATTGCCAACAATCTCCCGACACATCTTACCCAATTTAAAAAATGCTCTTCAATGTTTCTAGATGTTCACAAAACCTTCCTTTATGATTGTATTCTGTAATATCTATCTTATAATCCATGCTGTGTTCTCTGAGTCATTATTTAAAAAATAAAAATACTTTTTTCATTTCAATCTTCCATAATCGTTCCTGCCTTCCACTTTCTGCAAAAATTATCATCACTATTTTTTAGGTACTTAGGGTATAAAGTTATTATTTAGAGATGCATATATATTGTATGTAATATCTTTTTGCTTTGAAATTAGTTATGTTTCAGTGACTAAATACACCCCCCAAACAAATCTCATATTTGATTATTTAGTCTATTTTCTTCTGGGAGCAAGAAGAAATAGAACTCAGGAATATATGAGACTTCTTCAAAAAAACATTCAATCAGTAACATTGATTTGCACCCAAATTTAAAATTAGAGTTAATGCAGTGAAAGAGAGCGAAAGCAAAGTTATCAAACCAGAAACCAAGTCTTATTGATAGTTGCTTTTTTGGTATGTTGTTTTATGTTTTATCAGTATAGCTTTATTCATAATGGGGATTACAGTAGTATTCATAATTAAATGGTTTTTCCTTTATATATTTGAGAAAATAATTTCCAACTTAGTCCAAAATGTTTATATATTCATATAGGTGATTGAAATAAAGATATTATTCAAATTATAGCAGGAAAAGGACTGTGCAGTGATTCTTCTCTATTTGCAGCAATATGGTAATGATATTAATGAAATAATAAAATAAATCACAAAGTTACAGCATGATGATCTGCCAGGGAATGGTGTAGAACTAAAATGAATTCCAAACAGACTCATTATGTAAAAAATGGATATGGTTTTATTATTGTATAATGATCTTCATTATAACTTTTAGTTGTAAAGTATTAACAGGTAATATTTTCTATTACTTTATGATGTTTGATACATAAATTTACTTTTCTTCTTTCTTGATAGTCAGATTTACTCATTTTCTAGGATCCATAAAGTGAAGAAAATCTCCCCTTAAAAAATAAAAAGAATAAACAGATAAAACGAAACCCTCTGGTCATGTTACTCAGATGCTTCCTTTTGGGAATTTATCTAGGCATAAATAATGGTATTTATTCAAATATTTTAGCTCTATAAGCAAACACTATGTAAATGCAAATACTGCTATACTTGTCATTTTTTCTCAGAACTCTAGGCACAGTCTCCTTAGAAACATAATTAAAATTTGCATACTCTTATTAAATGAAACTATTTGAAGGAAGTCATTTGGTGGCTCTCAAAATAGAACTTTGTTTTCAGAAATAGTTTATGAATGTCATTCAACGCATCCCCAAGGCTTCAAAAAGAAAATGTCAAGGAACCTCCTTCAGGATATCTTCCTAAATTTCCCATGTGTCACCTTGGTTTTGCAAAGCATGTTTTAAAATGAAGAACATGACTATATTCACAATTGGATATCAACAAAAGGACCTAGGAGGATCTGCTGTTGTAATTGGATAAATTGTGTGTGTGCTTGTGTTTGCAATGCATATGTTTGTGTGCAAACATGTATTGGCCAAAGGGGCTACTTATGAGCTGAAGACAACTGAAAGCAAGATCAGTGACCTTACATTGTTACCTTTCTACACACTCAGCACCAGTTGCAATATTACAAATTACAAAACCTATTAAAAATTGACACCTGACTTGAAAGTCAGCAAAAGAAAGAAGGAAGGAGAAGGAAGGAAGGAAGGAAGGAAGGAAGGAAGGAAGGAAGGAAGGAAGGAAGGAAGG
>NC_037680.1:68473791-68523882 GCF_003255815.1 Theropithecus gelada | reverse complement strand
AAGGAAGGAAGGAAGGAAGGAAGGAAGGAAGGAAGGAAGGAAGGAAAGAAAGGAAAAGAATTGTTTTTTAGAGTAGCAATAGAATCTAGGTGGGATAAAGAATCAGGAGTCATAAAACACAAATGATAAATAAGATATGAAGGCCAGATGTTGTGTATTTTAATAAGTTCCTAACTATCATACTATACATATTACACTGGAAAGAGCCGTGACTTCGACAGCACTTCTGTTTACTAGTTGTGTAAATTACTAAGACAAGTAATTTAACTTCATTTTCCTAATCTATAAAAAAATGGAAATTTTATAAATCTACCTTGAAAGCCTATATTAAGGAATACATTTTGATCATGTTAAGTCAGTATTAACATAATGATGGTCCTGTTGTAAGATTCTCAAGTAACTGAAAACATATTTACTATCGTCTTGTCTTAAGAATCAGTTTTCTTGGTTGTCTTTAGAAGATAATAAGCAAAATCACTGGAAGACAACCAATAGCTTTAGCGTATGGATACACAACACATAGCATAGTGCCAGACACATAATATCTACTCAAGAAATATGCATATAATAAATTACTGAAAGACAGCTTGGGGGTTCCATCTATGTTATTCAAACCTTTGCTTTCACTATATTCCAGTAAATGCTCCAGCCTCAATCCTCTTCACTCTCTGCTAGTTAGTCACTTCAGGATCATAGAAGAAAACAAATACATCACCTGAGGAGGTTTGTCTTGACTATTAATCCATTTTTGCACACACAGCCTACAAAGAAGAAAATCGCTTGGCTCACATGGCCCAGAAGGCTAGAGTAGATGGGACCTGATCTGTTGCTTCTCTCCTCTGTTACTTAGTGTCATTTTCAACATTGTCACCAATGAAGCTCACTAAGAAAGGATGCCTGAATTAACCACAAGCAAATAATTTTGGTCGAAAATGCATAGATTTAGTTCAAGACAAAAAGGAAGAGAATAAATATATTCTTAGCATAAAATGGTTTCCCACATCATTTTCTTTCTCTAAAGTTTATAGCAAACTTTGTCTCCTGAGAACAGCTTGAAAGTAAGGAGATGCTGAGGGGAAAACTCAGTGGGGAGAGCTGCAGCAAATTGCCCCAGATAAGCTTAAGGCAACTCCAGCTCTGGACTCCCAAGACGCTAATGAACCATAGATTCCTACCTCTTCCCAAGGCCTGATATTTACAGAAATGTTATCAAAGACATCTAAAGTTCCATAAAATACTGTATTTTTAAAAGGTCTTCAAACCAAGTCCTGTAAACCGATAGGAGTTACCCACTTGCTGAGAGTTAATAGGCTCTTGACTGAGTGGTGAAGTTTGAAAAGGACCATTAGAGACAGAACACAACTTCTCCCAGCGGCCTGCTCTCTTCACTGTTCTGAGGGCTCTGCCTTCGAAAGCCAGGCAGGGCATTGCCGAGTCAAAAAACAGAGCAAACAACTAAGGAGCTACTTATTTTGCTCTTAATAATAAAATGTTTTGAGGTCCAGGATTTCTAACTAAATCTATATGAGCCTTTTTATGCCAAATTATTGGATTATAATTGTATTTGGATGTCATAAGTGAAAATGTTGCATACAAGTTTTTCTTGCAAGATTTCACAGATTTTTCAGTATTTATCTATGTAAATATATTACAAGTAGAAACTGAGTTAATAAAAGCCCATGCAAATAATCATCCACTATTGTTGCATTTCAATTACTCCAGTCTCCAAATTACTATGTATATTTGAGATGCTGGTACTTTTTCCAATTTAAATTCTAGCAATTCCTGAATCATGTCATCAAGGCCTTGCCTGAGAATGCAGTAACATGAAAATTAGTTTTCTTACACTTTATTTTAATTTTATATTCAATAAGAATATTTATAGCATATGCAAGCAATGATAAGGATAATCACATTTCACATTTTATATTAGTACCTATGACTGGTGGAATGAAGAGGAATTTCTGTTTATTTGCATCCATCCTCTTCCCAACCCATACCACTGCCTTACTAGCAAAGTTTCTGATCCAAGTAGTTTCAATTATTTTTCTGAAAAAATAGAATAATGTTGAACTTGCAGAAGAAATGTTAAATTTGTAGCAAGAATGTTGAAGGACATGGTCTCTGTTGTGAAGAGTTGTTTTCTAAGTCTTTAACAGAGATTAAATAACAAGAATGTTATGTCTGGTTGTCTGCTCTTTACAAAACTTGAGAATTGATTGTATCCTTAAATTCTCTGTGTCCCTCACGCTAGGCTGTCACTTTTAGCTAGCATTTTTATTGGAGTCTGTGTCCCAGAAGCTTTAGAAAGGAGAGACTCTTCTACTCATCTATGCCTTAAAGAAACTATGACAGCAGGTGAGGCTATTGTGGAATCTGTTAAGTTGCAGGAACTCAGACTTCATTACATCCAGAACCCATTCAATAGGAATGCTTTTCTAGTCTTTAAAAAACTTCGATCGCAACTCAAGCTAGATATGAGGTTTTACTGCCTCGTATGTTTATACCTGATAAGATAAGGAGAGGAAATCATAAGAATTGTATATCTTCTTTGAAACCAACTCTAACCAACAATGGGGACAATCATGACTTTATTACTATATTCATAAGTTTTTTCTGTCCCAGGCACAATGTAAATATAAGGAGAACAAAACAGTTTTTCCTTTTCTAGTTAAATAAAAGTAGTTTCATTTTGCTTTGGAGAAATGGCAGTAAGTAGGGGAAGGGTAAAATTAAGTAATTACAAACGGTGTGCAAGAATATGAATATTTCAATACTGGGGTTTCCCTCTACTGTCATTACATATAAAAAATAGCAAGATTACATAAATACATTTAAAATTGAAAATTTTTGTTTTCTATAAAAGTATGACACATTTTGTGGGCCAACAGCAAAAGATAGTTGAAAAGATAATAAATCAAACTGTAATACTCACATGCTTGTGCATGTCAAGATCATATGGGATGTTAAAGCATGATTTTAAAAATTGAATTGAGGTCCACTAAACAAAAGAAAGGCAATACATTACATAGTAAAGGTTCTCTCTGCTAGAATGTCTGAATTACTGACATAGTCAAAATGCAAGATATTTTATACCCTTTCAAAAGGTAACATGTTCCATAATTAAGGCAAAAGTAATTTATTTTGTTTAACATATATAAATAATATCTCTATTTCTCGACATCTTTCTCCTAGCATATCAAAATAATATTTTATAATAAATGTTAGTAAATATTCATGATTAATCATAAGTAAATTTTAGCAATAGAAATAAATATTACTTTCAGAATTCAATGAACTTAGAGTTCCGAAATAATCTAATCAGTATACATTAACAGTCTACAACATTCCTGAGAAAGGGCCACACAGCTCCTTTCAATACCACCAGAAGCCCACTACTTTACAATAGAACTCATTCTCGTATTGAACAGCTCTAGTTGTTTAAAAATATGCAGTGGAGATCTGCCCCCCTAAAACATCCACTAAATTCCTGATGTTTCCTCTAGTTTAGGATCTTTTCAATTTACTCGGAAATGCTTACACAGAATCAGACTCTTCTGGATGAATCAGTGGCCTAGGAATTTGATTACATTTGAAATAAAGTCCTAATTAAAGTAGGGCACTACCAGAGAAATATCATTCGCCCAGCCCCCAGAGGCTTTGCAGACTGTAGTGAACAATGGGTAGGGTCTAGTTCTCTGGTCTGTACAACAGAAGTTTGACCTTATAAAACTTCAGAATTGAGTGGACTAAAGAAAGTTAACATGTAACACCCTCAAAAAATAAACAGAGATTCGGAACTAGTCACTTCTCTCAATTGAAATATGTAACTGTTAAATGAGTAAGATATTCATGTTGTTTTGTCAAAGCCATTCCAATGTGAAGGCTACATAGAAGTCAAATTATTTTAAGAATGACTAGGCAGTAGAGCATCAGAACAAGAGAAATGGGTTAACTGACTAAATATTTAATAGCATCAGAAACTAATAACCTGGTGCATCTGTCTCTGCACCTGGGACTCTGGGTTTGCTAGTTCAGGTTGGTTTTTTAAAACACACCAACTTGGGTGGTTGCAGTGACTCATGGCTGTAATCCCAGCACTTTGGGAGGCTGAGACAGGTGGATTACTTGAGGCTAGGACTTCAAGATCAGCCTGGCCAACATGGAAAACCCCCATCTCTACTAAAAAATACAAAAAGTTAGCCAGGGTAATGGCACATGCCTATAGTCCCACCTAATAGGAAGGCAGAGACACAAGAATCACTTGAGCCCAGGAGGTGGAAGTTGCAGTGAGCCAAAATCACGCCACTACATTCTATCCTGGGTAATAGAGTAAGACCATCAAAATAAAAAACAAAAACACACCAACTTGGAAAGCACTTGGATAGAAAATACAAGTTAACTTTCAGAACTTCTTTGGCCAACCTTTAATCTTTGTCCAAAGGGAAACATTCTTTTTTATAGAAATATGGATTTAGTCAAATTTTACACTGTAATATTTCTGCTTTGATCCATAATATGTTCTTTTGATAAATTAATTACCTAAACAACATCTTATTTTCAGCTTTTTAGGGAAAGGAATACAGGGGCAATGGTAAACACATACACACACACGCATGTACATACTGGACTGTATTGATTTAAGTCTGAACTGCTAAATCTGGCTTTGCCCCCTTTCTACCCACTTAACCTTACTTGACTTGCAGTAAGGTAAGGCCTCACCATTTGCCATTCTCTGTCTCTTTAGCTTTCCCTGTTTCCTTCCTTGCAAGCACCAGGGTAGAAACAATATGTGTAGCTGTACTATAGAACAGCCCACTTCAATAGCTCTTGACCGAAGTGTTGACGAGCAATGGGCATGAGCCCTATTAGCTCTGCTGCAAACAACTCAGATTATATCAGAAATTGTTCTTCAAAAGGTCAGGAACTCTCTAGAACAAACCATTTATAAACATGTAAACAGGAAACTAGTTGAGGATTTTAAACAGAGACATGAAGAGTTTCTACCACAGCCTCTTATCTGTTTTAGAAGAAAGAGCACAACCCTTACATTAAACCTCTTTTTTTAAATGGAGGACAGAGAAATCAATGTCTAAATCATAAGCTACTGAAGGAAACATGCAGACTTCCCAATATACATATAATTTTTATATAATTTAAAATGTTCAATGCTTTGTTATTGCTTAATACCTACTATACATAAACATTAAGATCACAAACACTATAGTTCATATACATGTTTGTTTGGATATTAGATTTCTGTGTTTCTACTCTTCTTAATATACTAAAATCTCATTTCTAAAATATGTCTATTCCATTACTAGCAGTGGTTATATATTCAGGTTTTCAATCAACTGATTTACTTGTTTGGATTGACTATAAATTTGTTGACATATATTGATGATTCCTCATTTTCTTGCCCAGAGATCATTTCTTCTACTCATTTATTTTCAGTCTCTCTGCTTTCTTATTTGACAGTATCCTATGAGCAGCATAACAGAGCATTCCAAGCTCATAAGGAATAGTGTAAACTGATTACCAGATTTTACGATGGAAACTATTCCCTGCCCATGTGATCACCCTGGCTGGATAATGAACTTTGTGAAAATATCCATGTCTTACCACACTAAGGCAACAGCCTCATTCAAACAAGCTCTTATTTTTCCCTTATACTTCAGTTCATAATTGTGAATATGGCACAATTCCAGAAACAAACTGTCAGTATGGGATGAGGTACAGTGTTAAAAATAAAATAGACTAAAAACTGGATTTTCACTTTTAAAAATTCTTGATATTCTTTTGTAACTGACAGAAAGAAAAATAGTCCTTATAAGATGTGTTTGAAAAATACTATAGCTGAAAAGACAGTGTATAACTGAAATTTAGGGAACTCACAGAAAATTTCCCTGCATGCAGGTGTTCAGAAGCACTGAGGGGTTACTAATGAACCCTAAATAGAAGTGTCAAATAGTTTGTTATGGGAAGAAGGTCCAGAAATAAAAGTGAAAATCAGAGCTGGTTCATTACACCGGCAGTGTGACTGGCAAGCCCCACTGCTAACGTCTCCTTTAAACCGCAGGTGCATGGTTTGAGCGCTATGGTGTGTAGCCCCCGGCCCTGGCACAGAATGAACACAGCCTCCTCCATGGGTTCACAAATTGCCCTGCTTCCATTTTAGTCACATGTTCCCATGTGGGAAATTTCACCCAACACCACCACTTTAATTTTGGTGTATTTGCTTACTGCAGCTGCACTTGCTACCAAAAACATCATACCACAAAATTCCAAAGTAACTTCAAAGAAGAGGGAAGAAACCAAAAAAGTTCTATACATTCTTAGTTTTCTCCATGGAAGTAGTTTGTTCAGTTTAATAGCAGTTATCAATGTGGAAATACTGTAATTCAAACAAAAAAAAATCACCAACCATCCTAGCTAAAGAGACACAGATAAGAAACAAACTAATGATTTAAATGTCATCTACAGGCTCTCTAGTATACTGATGGTAAATCCCTTACAAATTTGGGTGCGTAACATAAAATATTGCCCATCATAATGATGCATATAAATATCTCTACACAAGAAAAGACTATACATATTTTACAACTTTTTTCAGACTTTAATGTTTTGCAGATGGCATCTGGATCTTAAAGATGTATAGATATTTTGCAGCTCTGCTTAATCATAAATAATACATTTGTCTGATTCATTAATACCAGAGGCATGTTTTTTCTCCCGATGAATATGCTTATCATCCATGACTGCCAATAATAAAAACCCTTATATGGAAATAACCCATTTCATAAAAATAGGAATTCACTTGCCATTTTCCATTCCTGCTGACTAATTACTAGGGTGTTGAAGAGTACCTTCAGATTGAAGAGTGTCTTCAGATTGAGTTCATAAAAGCTATATTTCTCATGTGTTTGGGCAGAAATTTTCAAGAATGTCATATTTCAGATTTAGTGAAAGCTCAAGGCAGAAGTTTTATCATGAAATGAACATATTAAGACTCAAAAGACACTTAAAGATGACATTACAAATATGAAGCAAATGTATTTGGACTAACAAAGGTCAAAAAAATTCAAATACCTACGAAAACATGGCAAAACAAGTAGAACATGTTGTAATGGCACGCAAAAGTGTTCATTTTAGTGTTTATTCTTTATCATGAGTTTAGGTTTCACATAGCATTGTTAATATAGGCCAAATATGCATTTAAATATATTTATAGTATTCAGTGTCTACTATGTGAATATCTACATAAGTTATTTTGAAATGACGTTTTCTTGTTCAATAGGTTTATTTTGGCAACAAAAAAAAATGTATGGATGCTAGTGAAAATCATGTTTGCAGTAGATTTTAAAAGCCTCAAAGAATACATTTGTTGAAATTTGCATTCGGTTTGAAAAACGTGTGTTTAACAATTGAACACGGCCATATTTTAACTTTTAAGCTCTCGTGTTGTGAAAGTATCAAGGTATTACAGCAATTTACTCTTAAGGACATTATGCTGGGCTTTGAAATTTAAAAAATAGGATATTTCTTCTTGGAGTATTTCATGATCAATGTACAGTCCCTATGCGAGGAAAATTAAAGCTGTCTGACAAGTCCTAGAAACACCACTAGCTGTTAAAGACGTAGGAAATTACATAAAAGCATAAAAAGCACTGGGTAATTTTGCAAATTTCATCTCTAAACACAATTGTAAAGATGTCTGTTTTTCAGTTCTTTCTTCCTCTTATTTCTGAAGCATAGCCCTTTAGTTCTTGCCATTTTAAAATCTTTGCCTACCATAGCTTTGCTTCTTAATGTACTGGTTGATCTTACCAGGCTAAAAAAGTATTTACAGGGGGCGCTTGCTTTTATCTGTATTCACAGAGAATGCTAACAAATTAGAAGAAAGTGCCAGAGAACACCACATACCTTGTCCGGAACATTACAATGGCTTCTGCATGCATGGGAAGTGTGAGCATTCTATCAATATGCAGGAGCCGTCTTGCAGGTAACATTTTTACTCGTAAGCATAGTTAATGTATAAAGTTAATATGTAGAAACTAAATTGTGATGTTTATAGAAAATTGGTCGACATTCTTCTTGAATGAGTGATCAGCAACAAAACTTTTCTCTGCTTCTCCTGTGCATGTATACACACACACACATACACACTAAAAAATATATATGTGTGCACCTTACACACTATATAACACATTACTAAACTCTTCTAGTAGAATTTGAAATTGTACTTTGTGCATTATAAGCTCCTTAAAGGTACCAGTTCCTCTGTATTACCTCTCTTTCTCCTGAACACAGAATAGTACTTGGCATATATCAAGTGCTCAGTAAGTATTTATCAGACAAATGAATGGATGAAGCCTCATGTATTTTAGATAGCATAGTTGCTTCTCAGAGTTCATCTCTTCCTAAGTCCTTCAGGTCTTCTCATAAATATCATCAATCCTTGTTTTGCCAGGCATTCACTATTTTCTATAGATCTGCTCTCCCATGGAGCCTTGCAAAGTGAAATCATTAGCTATACCTCCACAGTTTCAAACTCAGTAGAGACACAAAGAAATTGCCTATCTGGATTTAGTTTATGAATATAAATACTGGCCAGGCATGATGGCTCACACCTGTAATCCCACACTTTGGGAAGCCGAGGTGAGAAGATCACTTGAAGCCAGGAGTTTAAGACTAGACTGGGCAACAAAGGAAGATCCTATACCTAAAAAAAAAAATTTTAAATAAAAAAATTAAAAATTAGCCATTCAGGGTTGCATGCACCTGTAGTCCCAGGAGCTACTTGAGAGCTGAGATGGGATGATCCCTTGAGCCCAGGAGTTCAAGCCTGCAGTGAGCTATGGTCACACCACTACACTCCAGCCTAGGCAACCAAGCAAGACCCCATCTCTTATATATGTACAAATATATATTTATTTAAATACCTCCTGTGTATTCATGTCTAAAATATAATTATTTCAGAGATGGCAAAGCCAAAATGAAAACATGATTTATTTTTATTTTTATTTACATTAAGTACAAGTGGCATATGATGAAATAGGTTGTATTTTCATTTACAACAGAAAGTTTCTCTCTCTGTCTCTCCCCCTCCCATTCTTCCTCCCTTTCTCCACCCCTCCACCTAGAGCTGTCTTCCTTTCATGTTTTCCCTCCACAAAATATACTAGCACAGGCCTTCAACTGAAGTCAGGCAGAGTGAACAAAACTGAGAAGTTACTCCTGCTACCCGCTCACTCCCCAGCAGTGTCATTATTATTAAACCCTTCCTGATGGAGAGAAAAAAATTCTCAGGATGTAGTTATAAGAAATTCAAAGTGAAGTAATAGAATAGTTCCACAAAATCAATGACATGTTGATCCCCTTTAAGTATTGTTTTCTTATGAGCTATTTTCTCATTTAATAGACACATGCTAATTTTCATATGTAGATTGTCTACCTGAGCTTTCCGTGAGGGTTGAGTGGGAGAGGCAACATTCATTCTCAGATGAACACTACCTTGTCTTGTTTTGCAGAACTATATTGCCTACACCATACTTACTTTTTTCTAACAAAATTTGACTCTATCATCAGCAGGTGATTTTTTGACCAGAAAACTAATGACTCATCCTGTAACTCTGATCCGAGTATTTCTCAACATTTATTCTGACAATAGCATAGAGAATGTTTCATCCAAAACAAACAGACTAATTTTTATACCCATGTCATCAGAAACAAATACTTTTTCAAGTAAACATGTTGACTTAGGTTGATTAAAGAGCAAATTAAATAACATGTAAAGCTCATCTTTCAGAAAATATAGAAATAACAGTCCTTCTTGGACATGTATTATCTCTCTATATTGTCACCAAAAACAAATTATCGAGTAATCCTCCTACCTTTGAAATTACTATCATAAATGTAAAAAGAAACCACATATCTTATAACTGAGAAACACAAAGACATCTTATTGAAAATAAGTAGTTGTGAGCCATAACCACAAAGTAATATTTATTTAGAAAGGGACACAAAAAGCCCTAATTTTGTGATGAAAATAAATGCCTATCAATCAACTATAAAAATGAAGGCAGCAGCTACAGGTAACTGGGCACTATAATTTCTTCCAGGTGTGATGCTGGTTATACTGGACAACACTGTGAAAAAAAGGACTACAGTGTTCTATATGTTGTTCCCGGTCCTGTACGATTTCAGTATGTCTTAATCGCAGCTGTGATTGGAACGATTCAGATTGCTGTCATCTGTGTGGTGGTCCTCTGCATCACAAGGTCAGTAACAGCACTTGGTGGCTACCCAAATAAAGGGATATATTGTTCCTCCTTTATTTAATCAGATCCCTCTGAGTTGAGTTCCTTCATGGACTCTGTGGCCATCCATTCTCTATGAGTCCTATGTCCTTAGCATAAGAGTATTTGAATAGCCAGTGGAGTGGTACAATAGCATATTGGGGTGGTACAAATTACTTTCCTTAATTTTGCCTGATGATAAAGATTATTTATTTTTACCTACTTGAATTAGTATCCTTATCTACCTGAATCAGTATCCTTATGTACCTGAATCAGTTTTAACATATCTTGGTATAATAACAAACACATTTTTATCTTAGGATGACAAAATAGTTTTCAGTCACAAAATGCACAAATACATGTAGTTGTACTTTTATGGTAAATGAAAACCATAGATACATAAAAACATGCAGCAAATATCACAAAAAACTCTTATATCAAATTCCCAGCCGAATCAAAAGGCAATTGTTTCCTGGAGAATCAGGTTGAAAGAGACAGGGGTTTCCATCAGTTTCAACAGAAAAGAAAACCCTGATTAATTAGCAATGTCTGACATTGGGCTTGGAGTAAAGGAATGAGGCCAGTATTGCTTAATTTCATTAGCATACAAACCAATGATAACCAAGAACTGGACTTTAAGCCAAATGCATATCATTTATGTTGTGTGTAACCAGAAAAGTCATTGAAGATAGTCCTTACTGACTTGATTTCACTCTTCTATAAAAAGTTCCAAGGAAGTTTCTAAGATTTTCACCAAATTCACAAGGCTTTTAGACTTTCTTCATTTGTGCAGCTCTCCAGTAAATCAAAATATTTCTCTAAAAATTGTTTTGAACAGATACAAAAATAAAAGAAAGTATCATATCTTTAGAAAATAGGGCCATAATACATTTCAGTATGGTATTGCACTATCTTCTTTTAGGACAAGTGTTGCATTTGCTCTTGAAAAAGACAAAATGTGGTTCATAAATCCTCGCCTGGACTAAAGGCTTAAGGGAAGATCATCGACTAAAGCTTTGGGCTGCTCTAAGCCGAGTTGAGTTCATCAACTCGACTCTCACGTTTAGATGCCAAGTGATTATATTAAAATAGATTCTGGGGAACATAAAGATAACAAGAATCCAAAAATATGCATATAAAAAGAAAAAGAAAAGAATCTGAAACATAGGAAACTGTGCCATATTACTCTAATATCTGGCCAATATCAGTACATGAAAAACAAAACCTATATTTAATGGATATAATCTCAACAATGTGATTGCTACTTCGACTACTGACACAAATGCAAAACTGTAAATACTTTAGCAGATGTTTTCAATTCTGTTATGAATCACAGTTGCATTCCCATACATAAAAAAAGCAACGGAAATATACAGGGTCCTTTCCTCACGAGAAATTGTGTAAGCGTATATTATGTGTGTGTATCATATATGTGTATACACATATACACACATATATATGCACATTTAATAACATTACAGAGAAGGAACAATTATCTCCGCTTTCAAGATAGAGACCCTGAGGGAGAAGTTGGCAAATTGCTGACTTTACACAGCTGAGCAACAAAGGCAGAAATGGGGTCCAGGTGGCCTAGTGCCAGAGCCTGGGCACTTCACCATGCTCATACTGCACCGTGTCTGGTAAGGATTTTGTGTATTCTGATGCTCAAGATTATCTAAACTGAGTTCCAAATTGGAGTATTTTTCCAAGGCATATGGACTTATTCATTTTCCGTGTTATAATAAACTAAAACCTGTCCTCAATTTATTGGCTTTTGAGGGGAAGACATAGCACATAAACTAAATTAGTATTTTGTAATGCCTTTTACAAATCTGCCTTAAGACCATCAAACCTTCTAGAGCCTTTCCAGGATTCATACTAGTCAATAAAGCACACCAGTTCCCAGTGTGGATTCATTTCACTCACTTGAAAACATTCTGCTCTGAAACCAGACTTTCCAACTAGGCTATCTGTCCCCAAACCCCAGAAACCCTACTTTCCTGATGACCTGGCCATATTTGTCTGTCAAGACCTATTTCAAAATAGGTCTTGCTAAAAGATTTACAAAATTGCAGCAAGCAGAAGTCCTCCCATTTCCTTTGATTTTTCATCTTCCTCATCTGGTCTCTCCTGTCTTCTGCATCTCTCTTCTATCTCTTCTCCTTCTTTCTACTTTCTTTTTTTAAAAAAATATTTTCTGTTTTGCTTTACTATTTTAGCCAAACACCTGCCCTCCTCCTAAACACCACATGTGTCACAAAAAATATGGACATTTGGAGACGTATTTCAAAATGAAACGAGTTGCCCTGTTGAGAAGTTGGATTTTTGATCCTTTTATTTCTAGCTCCC
The DNA here is from genome assembly GCF_003255815.1 of Theropithecus gelada. Classification (NCBI taxonomy): domain Eukaryota; kingdom Metazoa; phylum Chordata; class Mammalia; order Primates; family Cercopithecidae; genus Theropithecus; species Theropithecus gelada. The sequence goes on along the minus strand of NC_037680.1, from coordinate 68,511,235 downwards.
ATTTGCTGGGAATGTGATTTCAGCTCCCTGTTCACTTTAACAGATCTATCCTCCGTCTAAAACTATACATATATATATTTATATACACCTACATACACACACACACATACATAAACCCATATACACACATGATATATATGTGTATGTATATTTATATATTTTCATATATTCTGATACTTCACAGATTATTACAATAGAATTTTATATGAACTTTCCATTATTCTCATTTGCATAGTCAAAGCATTTTTTGTTACAAGAAAAAAAATACTAGACCAGAGATTTTCAGATAATTTCACTGAATATTAGATTTTTATAGATGCTAAATAATTGGTACCAATTTATGTCCTTAATCTATACTATTAAGGTACAAAAATGATATTAGGCTGGTCCAAAACAATGTTCCTTTCCATTACATATCAGATATTAACAGTTGGCTCATTCTCTGCTGGTTTGATAGGATTTAAACTCATAACATTGAAAAGTCAATATAACATTCATTCTTAGGACATTTAAAATATAAAATTGTTGAAGACCTTTAAAGTGAGATAAAATGGGCTCACGACTTGCTTGATTGCATTGTGCTGAGTCATTCTTTGTGCCGTAATGAGTAAGCAGTTAAGGACAAAGTAAATGTCTTCCTCTTCAGCTTCTGCCTGTGTTCAATTCCCAACAAAAACTTAAAGACAACTGCACAGAGAAGCAAAATAATAACTTTTCCAAAATAATCCAAGTTTCTACTAATGATAAATTCTTTCATCTGAAATATTTTAATAATTTGCTTAATCCACATCTTTGCTCTGTGATTGTAGGACCAAACTTTAGGTAATAGCATTGGACTTAAGATTTGTAAACTTTCCAACCTTCTAGGAAATGCCCCAGAAGCAACAGAATTCACAGACAGAAGCAAAATACAGGGCACTACAGTTCAGACAACACAACAAGAGCGTCCACGAGGTTAATCTAAAGGGAGCATGTTTCACAGTGGCTGGACTACCGAGAGCTTGGACTACACAATACAGTATTATAGACAAAAGAATAAGACAAGAGATCTACACATGTTGCCTTGCATTTGTGGTAATCTACACCAATGAAAACATGTACTACAGCTATATTTGATTATGTATGGATATATTTGAAATAGTATACATTGTCTTGATGTTTTTTCTGTAATGTAAATAAACTATTTATATCACACAATATAGTTTTTTCTTTCCCATGTATTTGTTATATATAATAAATACTCAGTGATGAGAAAAAATTGGCATTCTTAAATTTGCGGTATCTCATAACTGTAAATATAATCAGACTAGTACAATCTGTACAGCTACCAATATTTCATGTTTCTTCTCATCTTGAGACAGCACATTAGTTTGTACAGGACTCAGTGGCTAGGTTTTGAGTGATTCCAAGATCAAGGGAAATGATGGTTATTGGAAAAGAGAAAAAAATAATTTACTTTATATCGAGTGAGGATAAAATATTTCAGATCTTTGAATCATCTCTATTTCATCAACTTTCTTCCCTGGCCTTCCATTTTCATCCCTAGAGCAGAAAGATCTCTGGCATATAAACTAAATAAAAGACGAAGGGGAGGGAAAGTGTTTTATAACTCATAAAGGAGAGGGAAAGAAGATATTGGTTTTTATTGGGGAAGTAGCTTAGAATCCCCCAGTTAAGTGCATGTATCTGAAGGGTACTGAACAAGTTACATACTAGGCATACACAGAGTGGCAAAATACATTCCATTTAGGTGGGTGGAATTACAGGGGAAAAACGTAATAATACCATTAAATGTGAAACACCAAAGTCGTGATTTCTCAAGAGCACCATACTATATTTATAGTATATGGTTCTTTGAAAAGAAGTTAGAATCACAACCAATACCCCACGAATAGTTTTATGGCTAATGCAGCACCGTAATTTGTAAGGGATGATGACAATATTTCATGAAAACAGAGATATGTTTTGAGCATATTTATATGGTGAGGTAAGAAAGAAAATCCTATAGCATCTGAAAAACCTCAGTGGGAAGTTGGTATGGATTTTTGTTTGATTTGTGCATACAAATAGGTATCACAACTTGGTTTGGAAAAAATAAGCTGTGAAAAGTCTCAAGGAATAAGATGAAAATAAATCAATTATTATCATTTAGCTCTGCAAAGCTTTCCATGGCTAACACAGTAAATTTAAATAAAGCTCTCTTTGTCTCCTTCAAATAACCTGTGCGTGGACTTTAAAAAAAAAAAAAAAGACACTCCAAATATCCAATCAACACATTCTGAATATAAAATATTCAGTGAAAAATTATTTTCTGAAGTGATGTTTAAAATACTCGTCAAAACATAAATAAAGGTGACAGTCTAAGTAGGATTTAGGACTCTGAAAAACCTGGTTTTCTAGATTAGTCATCACTGTGAAAAGTGTGACTCTATTGGCATAACCATCACTCAAATGTTCCCATAAATCGGCCCTATGCCACCTGTACAAGACAAATTCCTTTTCGCCTTCTTCGTGGAAGTTTAGTTTGGTTAACAGATAGAAAGATGTAACGAGCCAGGGTCTCCTTTGCAAGATTCTTGTGACAAAGAAACCCTTCCTCCTCATAAAGGAAGAGGAAAAAGTGCAACATCCACAGAGATTTATAGAGATTAAAAGAAACAATTCCACTGACTCTTGCTTGTAGGAGTGTGAAATGATTTGATTTGTTAGATATGGATGCGTTGCTATATGTGAATTTTTATCAAATGATCATAAACCTATGTCCTTGGAGTTCATAATATAATACACTCTTGCCCATTTCCATGCTCACCCACCCCATGAAGGAATTTCTTTTAAAAGATGCATAACAATCTTAAGTGAGCATATACTATGTGCCAGGCACTGTTCAAGGTCCTAGGGAAATACAAACAAAACATGGTCTCTGCTACAAAAAAAAAAAAAAAAAATCTCACAACCTAGAACTAACAGATAATCACCCAGCCTCTACTAGCATATTTCTGGTAATTTGGAATTTCATCCTTGGGCAGTTATAATTTTTCAAACAATTCTTTCTCATATCAAGGTGATGCTTATTTCTATGTGCTTTCTACCCAGGGCTCCTATTTTTTCTCTTAGGAGCACAGGAATAATGACTTATGTATTTAAAATAAAAAGAAGAAATCATGTTTTCCCACTCACCCCACAGCCTTCCTGCAACTCTGTTCATCTCCAAGTGAAACATCCTTAATTTCCTCATCTGTTCTTCATGTGATATCACTTCCACATCCCCCTAGCATCTGCATTGTCCTTCCTTGGACAATTTCTACTTTATCAATATATTTCTTTGAGTGTAGAGCTCAGAATTGCACAATTGTCTGACCAGCACGCTATGTAGTAGAACTTGTAGAAGGCAAGTTTAATTGAGAGCTGTGATTCTTAAATTCAAGTTCTACTTAGACCTGCAATTTTGCTGTGGTACCATGAACAAGTCATTTCATATCTCAGATCTCAGTTTCCTCGTTCAGAAGATCACTTCTGTCTCTCTATCAAGATTCTATATATTCAGGAAAAAGGCACTATATACTTTTATTATTGCTACCAAGGACCATATTAACTACTTTTATTGCTTATCCTCAACTTAAATTCAAAATTCTTTTAAAGTAAACTGCTAATGGCCAGGCGTGGTGGCTCACGCCTGTGATCCCAGTACTTTGGAAGGCCGAGGCGGGTGGAACACCTGAGTCCAGGAGTTCGAAACCAGCCTGGCCAACATGGCGAAACCCTGTCTCTACAAAAAAAAAAAAACAAAATTAATCAGGTATGGTGGCGCCACCTGTAGTCCCAGCTACTTGGGAAGCTGAGGCAAAGAATCACTTGAACTGGGAGGCTAAGGTTGCAGTGAGCCAAGATCGCGCCACTGCACTACAGCCTGGGTAAAAGAGCAACACTCTGTCTCAATAAATAAATAAATAAACTGCTAATATGCCATGTCATTCCCTCATTTACTCATTCATTCGTTGTACATTATTTATTAATTTAGCAAGGGCCTTCAGTTACCAGCACCACGCTAAGTTACAAAAAGACAAAGATAAATAAGGCAGAGACCCTGCCTGAAAGGAGTTCACTATCAGAACATCCCAGTTCCTTGCTTCAGCGATCTCACAGTCCTGTGGGGAAGACTGAGAAGTAAATTAAACAATTATGAAGAATGTGACAAAGGCTCTGATACTGGTCAGCTCAGAGTGCTTGGGGACCCGGAAAGAGGAAGTGCGAGGCTGGGGAGGTGTCCTCTTGACAGTAAGTTACACAGAATGACTTCTTCATTCTCCGCACATACTCCGACTTCTTGCTTCTGATATTTTATGCACTCCTCATGCTTTCTTCACACCCTTCTCTTCGCAAAACCCAGAACAAATAACAGCTTATCAGTGAAGCCTCTCTGATTCCCTTGGCCATCTTCCTAATTATCTCATAGTGCTTTTCATGTTGTTCCCTCATTGTCCATGCAAGTCTGTTTTTCCCTTAGCAAAGGAGCAACAAAGAAACAGAAAATCAGTGCCTTGCCAATTGTTTTTGTTAGTTTAAGAAACATTTACTGGATCCCACACCATGCCAGACACTATTCTAGGTACTGTGATGTAGCAATACAGTGCCTAACAGGTCTCTGCTCACAGGCTCACATTTCAGCAGAGGAGGTGAAGGTGGATGTGGGGAGAGGGTTCATCAAACAACAACAACAACAAAAACTGCAGTTTCAAGTTCTACACAAAGAATTAAAAATAGGACAAGGTGACTGGGTAGTGACTGAGGACTGGGTGCCTCCAAAGTGAGCATAATGTTTAAAACTTGGGCTCTGAAGCAAGGCAGATATGACTGCCAGTCGAAGTTTCACTTTACTAACTAACCTTGGACTAGTTGCCTAACTTCATTATGCCTCATATTTTAAATGGAGAGAAAAATATCTTCCATGTCTAATATGACTGGTTTGAGAAATGAACATGACAATCCATACTTGTGCTCAGAATAGTGACATGCACACAGTGAACTTTCAATATATGGAAATTATTTTATAGGGATTTGATAAATAAGTGTTGTAAAAGTAAATAAATAAGAAGAAACCATATTTCATCAGTTAAATGTTGCATCATGGGAATCATATGGTCACAGTTAGAAGGAATCAAGCAATCATCTTTACCCAAAAAAAGCATCTCTCATCTCTTTGAAGACAAGGGAGCTGGTTTTGGTTCTGGAAAATAAGGCAATATAGAGTTAAGAAACAATGCAGCATCTCTAAATCTCTTTTTCAAATGGGTCCACTGGTATTGTGTCTGAATAAAAGGGAGGTCATTCTGCTACTTTAAAATAGATCTATCCTGATAAAGCACATACCATTAAACCTCTTGTGTGTTTTCAGACAGGGAATGAGTGAGTCAATATTGCAGTGACTTTGCAGGATCAAAGTCTTTACTTGCATGGATCCTGGAGAAGTCAGTACAGACTATTGAAATATGACAGAGATGATCTCTATGTCATATCAGCCTCTCTACTAATGTTTATCTTCAGATGCTACTTCCCTTTGCCAAAATTATGCAACCCCTGCACCACCTGTTGCTCTTCCCCAGTTAGAGTAGACATGTTAGTTATATAATTAATCATCTGGATGTCAATGATAAAAGGTTTTTCATTGAATTAATTGATATATGCATACCATCATCCTCAGGAAGCTCACATAAAGGACGGATAAAGGAGAAACAGAGGATGATACAAAGTAATGGGGTTGGTTTTATAACCAGTGCATAAATATACAAATGAATATGACCCTTCGAAATCAACATCAGGAAGTTACGTGTGATGTCCCACCTGCTACCCAGCACATTCAAAGCCTCCTTCCAGCCTCACTGTGGACAGAAATCTACTGATACCTCTACTCTGGGTATGGCACCTTGGTTAATATCTACTTCCAGTAATACTTAATGTGTTGTTTTAACTTGAATCTTTGGTACATTTTTAATTTTTAATTAATTTTTACTCTTTCTCTTACATCAGGTAAGAAATGAAGAATAGAATACGTTCTTTTATTTTTCCAAGCCAAATTTAATCCAGGACAAGAACCTAACTCAGAACTAATGAGAAGTCCCAAATCAGGTATTATAGGGGAAAGGGAGAGAGGGATAGGAGCAAAGTCTGGCCCTCTGTTCTCAGTGGTCCCATTGTCGTGGCTAAACCTCCCTGTCTTCCTGATCCATCACAGGCACTCCCCACACAGGCGGCTCAGCCATGGTGATCATCCTGAGGCAGCGTCTATCAAGACCCACATAGTCAAACCCATTCTTCAGGCTTTATTTTGAGAGGGCTTTATTCCCTTTCTCTCTATGGATGTCTCCCCTTATTGGACTTTCTCTCTTTCTCGAAATAATAACCACCTCTTTTTTCTTCACCTCATACAATAGCATCCTCCATTATAGCCCTTCTCTGCCACAATCTAGCTTCATTCTTTTCCATGAACTTAGACCTTGAAAACAGAGGCCTTTTAATGAATCAAAGACATGAAAACAAAGCACAGAATTATGTCCCAAATTATCACGAAGTTCATCAAATTATTAATAAATATATTACATATATAACACTTTATTACTTTATTCACTGGCAAAATTAGCAAATATAGATAAGTCGGAGGCATAAAATAATATCATCACCAAAAGAAAAGCACCATGGTGTTTGTGTATATCATTTCAAATAATTTATATGAATATATTAATATATGTTGAATTTTTTTAAGACAAGAAAATAATTTATTAATAAACTGAATCCTCACTAAAGAATAAGCTGTGAAGTTTGATAGTTATTAAGCATAATTTGTCCAACTACACATATACAGGGTAATTTTTGTGTATATTTCAATCACTCTTAGTTACGAGTCAGTGAGGCCTTTAAAGAATTTAGCTGAGGATAATCTCTATTGCATTGCATCTTTACCTTTCCTTCCACCCATCTCACATACTACTTAAAAGGGGCCTTTGGTCTTCACACTTTCATGCCAGTTGAAGGCATTCTCAGTCTCATGCTCTGCATCTGTCCAAAGTGTACCCGTAAAGCATGGAAACCTTATTGACAGTTTCTCCCTAATTATCCCTGTGTCTAAGTCATATCTACGTAGATTCAGAGATGCTAAGGCAGTTTTTCCCCCCACTCACTCTAAGGATGCTTTGTTTCTTCTCTTTTCACCTTGTGGAGGTCTCTTCCTCTGATCCCTAAGCTGGAGAAGCCCAAGGTTTTGCCATTTAACAATCGCATGCTCACAATGCATTATGCTGAAGCTGCCATTCTTTCAACAGTTCACACTTAAGTTAAACTAATCTCATAATTGGTGCTAGCTTCAAAGCTGAGTTATTTCTCAAACTGGAGCTCTCCTTCCCCATTGATGCCCCTTCCTCTGCCTTGCATGGTATGAGTAAAGAGCTGTTCACTGCTATTAGCTGAGGCATTCAGTTTGGTTCAGAACCAGGAGTTTGTATAAGTAGTGTAACATTGAACAACAATAGCAATGACATTAAGTATACATATTTTTACTTTTATTTATTCAAAAATGCAGCATCTTATAATATTCAAAAGTACTCAAACCAACTTTCAAGCCTAAACACAACATAAAATTGAATAATTAAAAATAATGTAAACAAATCGTGTATTACTTAAAGGAACATACAAATAGCTGCTACCTATTACCTGAGCTGAAGTTAGCTAATGCAAAATGGCATTGAAATTTACTGGAAGAATTACTTTAGCAAAGACAGACTGAATTCTACTAACAGGCTTTACTACATGTCACCTAAAGGAGTCCTTTTCTAAGAATCAAGAGGAAGAGAAAATGTTATGGCCACTAGAGAACATACTTATCTCCTTACTACTTACTTGTGGGGAAAACAAAATTCTTAGCTAGAAATTACTTCATCTGTTCATCTCTGTAACCTCTTGACCAATGGCAGTTCATGTAAGACACGCTCAGCATAAGAAATGACAATATATGGGACGGGGAAAAAAGAAAGTGAACCAGAAAGAGCTAAGTGGGAAATCAAAGGCCCTGGAAAGGTGAAAGGAATGAAGATAACAAACTATTGAATTGTAGGAGGAGGGCAATTATGGGAAGAGGAATGTAACAGATTGTCCATTCGAATAATCCTTCTAGAAGAAATGAGTCTAAAATATCTGATCAGGATTTCAGGAATATGAAATGGCAGCAAGAAAGCAGGGAGCAGAAAGGTGGCATCGCTGGGAAGCCCTCTTGCCCTGAAGTCTAAGGAGGTTAACCTTCTGTGTGCACAGTTTGCAGGCACAGGCGCTGGCTTGGCAGGCTGGGCAGAATCAGGCCAAGGCACAACTCCAAAAATGATTTTCAGGACTCCGGGTGAGAAGGAGAATATGTTTAAAATAAAAGTTTTGTCATGTACATATTTTCTTCCTTACAAATCTTGACCTCAAGATATGTAAATTAGATTTTGTATATTCTGTAGGGCAACCTTGTCCCAAAGCACTAGATCTGCTCTCCAGATAAAGAATAAAAGAAAAGCTCAACCTCTCCACCCAGAGGCGAGCCCTCCCTCCCAGGGATGTGGAGGCGCTGTAGCAGTCACAAATGCAGGCTGCTGGATAGTATCTGATCTGGCTACTCTTGGAAAACAAAATCCTGGGGTTATAAAGCAGCCCTGAGTAGCATTAGAAAAGACAAGCTAAAAAAGGAAGCAGACTAGCCCCTGCTTGCAGAAGACAAATCCATCTGTAGTCTGCCTGGGGATATATGGGTCAGAACTGCCAAGCAGAGCAAACCATTGGAAAGCATTGTTTAGGTTTGAAAAGATGAGTAGAAAGAGAAAAATGACTGCTCTATAAGTGGAGGTTAAGAAAGAAATGGGAATGGAAGCCCCAGTGTTCCACTTCTCAGCTACTCCAAAGGCACATGACGCGTTCTTCACAGAATAGTGCCAAACAGAGCTGGGTGATTTGTAATTAAGCTCACAGGCTAAAGAGTGAGTCTTGTAAACAGCCAGTGATGTCGCTGACTTCCCCCCAGAGGGTTGAGACTTTGCTGCACCAGCATCCACATAATAACATTATATTTCATTTTTAAATAAGATGTACATGAATGTTCACTTGTGCCCAATTACAGTAATGCATGATTTACATAAAATTAACTCTCTTGCTTAATTACAGTCACACAGGGATTAAGGGAGAAGGGGCTTTTGCTTTGTAAACAGTACATGCTTTAACACTTAGCCTCTCCCTGAAGTAACTAGTCCAAACATAAATGAAAATGAGTTATTTAGTCATTGAGATTTGCCATATATTTTTATGGATCAGGATAATGTGTAAACTGAGTCAGGACTATGTGTAAACTTCCATCAGAATTATGTGTAAAGCGAGTCACCAGAGTTTTTATCTAGTTAGAGCAAAGGAATTCAATTCTTTTGAAATGTGAATGTATAAACTGGATTGCTTTGTAGCAAAGATCTAGGGTTTTGCAGTTTGGCATACAGTGTGGAGTTTAACCCTCTGGGTAAGGAATCTGCAAAGGGCAGGAGAATGAGTCTCCAGTTTTCCAAAAGCAGCAAAGAAAATGCTTTCTTTAAAGGGCAATCCAAAGCTGCTTTGACAACAAGATGATTAAAGGCTGCCCCTTCTCTCATCTTACATCTGTCACTTTTCTGCATCCTGCTTTTTGTCACAAACATGAACAGAATTTTTCTCTGAATAGGACTTCAGAATGCACATTAGCAGGGAATTAAAAGTGAAGTTCACTGCAAACCACACCAAAAGAATGTTTCTTTTTCTCCGCCTCTGCCAGACCAGGTGCCAGAACCGGAGTCGAAGAAAATTCATTGAGCTGGCACAATGAGAAAATGATTGAAGGCAACGGGGATTGAAGTTTCATCGTTATCAGTTCAGTGGGGACGTGAAAATGCTTCTCTAAAGGGCTGCACAAAAATACCTCAAGGGGACTGAACGCTCACTGCACTGGCTAACCACAAAAGATGGCAATTTCATTTTGCCACATCGTCAACCTTCTTTTCACCTAGTCCATAGAAGCACCAGATACCATAGGTAGAGAAAAGGCTTTGAAGGAGGGAAAGAAAACAAGATAACCTCTGGGCACCTAGGAAAAGTGTGGAAGAACACGATCTGATACTCAGAGCAGATTGCATTTGGAAGAAAGGATTATAAATTGAACTTAGGCAAACTGGATCTTATCTTCAGAATATTGAAAAAAAATCACATTACTAAATCAGGGCCCAGTACTCAACTTCCCTAGAAATACTTCTAAACACTATTCCTAATAAACTAGATACCTATAGCATACCAAGCACTTTTATAAAAGAATCATTAACCAGAAATCATTAACCAAGAATTGCATTTAATATGTGCAAGCATGGTATATAACACAAAATTATTTTACTTCGTAATCCCTGCCCACTTATTCTGCAACAAAATGTTAAATGAACGGACTTTTTCAAGTCGTTAAATTTAGGAAGGACTCTGTGGGAGAGGTTTTCAGAGGTATCTTTGGAAAGTCTGGAGATAGTGCAGGGTTACTTGGCAGTTTGGGGGGAAATTTTTCCAGTCAACTGTGTTTTCTTTCTTTCTTTCATCATTGTAAATTTTTCTGTCAGGATCTGAGGCATTAGAGAGATTAAGTTGTTGATTTTTTGTTTGTTTGTTTGTTTGCTCCTTTGAAATCAAGGTCTTTCTGTTCTCCCGAGTTATCATCTCCCTGGCACTGGCTCTTTCGCATTGTGTCCGATGCTACAAGGCATCCTTTCTCTAAAATGCATGAATCAACCTTCAATTTTCCATCCTTTGATCCTTCATTGAGCTGTTGTTTCACAATATCAAAAAGTCTCAAAAGCTATGACTGGCCGGGCGCGGTGGCTCAAGCTTGTAATCCCAGCACTTTGGGAGGCCGAGACGGGCGGATCACGAGGTCGGGAGATCGAGACCATCCTGGCTAACACAGTGAAACCCCGTCTCTACTAAAAAATACAAAAAACTAGCCGGGCGAGGTGGCGGGCTCCTGTAGTCCCAGCTACTCCGGAGGCTGAGGCAGGAGAATGGCGTAAACCCGGGAGGCGGAGCTTGCAGTGAGCTGAGATCCGGCCACAGCACTCCAGCCTGGGCGACAGAGCCAGACTCCGTCTCAAAAAAAAAAAAAAAAAAAAAAAAAAGCTATGACTTGAATAGTGGCCATACTCGAAGGAACAGTATGAAAGGCTTGATCCTGAATACACAAAATCAAAATGCCTTCCATTTCACATAAAACCCTTTATTTGACCTGATAGTAATGGAATGAAGCTGTCCTTACAGCACTGAATTTGTCTTGCTAGTTGCATTTGAAGATTTTAAGAATTGATATCATGGTTTATTGATTGTAATAATGTGTAATGTATATAAAATTATAATTTATGACTAAGGATAAAAACAGGAGCATGTAGCCGGGCGCGGTGGCTCAAGCCTGTAATCCCAGCACTTTGGGAGGCCGAGATGGGCGGATCACGAGGTCAGGAGATCGAGACCATCCTGGCTAACACGGTGAAACCCCGTCTCTACTAAGAAATACAAAAACTAGCCGGGCGAGGTGGCGGGCGCCTGTAGTCCCAGCTACTCGGGAGGCTGAGGCGGGAGAATGGCGTGAACCCGGGAGGCGGAGCTTGCAGTGAGCCGAGATCCGGCCACTGCACTCCAGCCTGGGCTACAGAGCGAGACTCCGTCTTAAAAAAAAAAAAAAAAAAAAAAAAAACAGGAGCATGTATTAGCCTCCTATTCATCCTCTATAGGAGTGGTATGGTTTGGGGCACTTTCTAAATATTATTTTGCTTATATTTTATAATAATTCCCAGATATTTTATTATTTTGCCAATTTTAGGATGAAATGACATAAAGTAACGGGTAATGTTGCAAATAATGTGGCAAAGGTCACTGAGCCAGGATGAGCCACTGCCAAGATCTGAACCCAAATCAAACCAAAATCTATTCTGCTCCACCATATTACTCTGTTTTTATTATGTTCTGTTTTATACTAGAATTGAAGAAATAATACATCTTTTGAAGTTACATGTTGCAGCCAAATTTTTATTCCAATGATGCTGCAATTGCTTCAATTATTTTGAAATTTTGCTGTGGAAATTATCCCTAGAGATAATTTATGAACCACACCAGAATGCCTGTTTTAACATATTATAAGGATGCTGTCCTTCAGTTTCTACCTTTCTGTTCTTCCCTCTTCATCATTCTCCCAATTTTAACAAACTTAACTATACACAAAGTTCTTCTTGCCTAAAGTATAATTGCCAAGGGAAAAGGCTGAACAAGATAGCTTCAGAGTCTTATAAGTGATATCATACCAGACATTATCTTGTTCATGTATATGTTTAGTTTTTGGGGTTTTTTTGGGGTTTTTTTGGTTCTTTTCCCTCTCACACCGTTTCATGCCCAAGGAATGTTACTCTTCGTGAGATCAAGAAGCCTGTCTAGTTGATACAACCCCAGTTCTAAGAACAGTTCTTGGCATTTTGTAGGTGCCCAATTAAACTTGATTAATGAATAAATGAATGAATGGATGAAATTAAAGTCATCCCCAAGCTTCTTCCAAGTTGTGTGATTTGACTGCTCTATGCCAGTTGAGAACATAACTATGCCATCATGGCATAAATCAGCAGAAGATGAATAAGATATGTTCAGTATGAAAGTTACTAGTCTCTAAATGGAGCCCCAAAAGTGTAAGCTAACAGTACAGAGGCAGCTAAAAGGGCCTCAGAGTCATGTTTTCCTTTACTCTTTCTTCCTTCCAATTCTCCATAAGCCATACCAGTTTCCAGGAAGCACCCTGCTGGGGCAAAGGGTAGTATGGAGCTGGTGTGCTATAAATTATAGTCATTACAACATGTCAGCAAACCCCCAGCTGAGCTCTTTAACTCGTTGCTATGAGAGCTTTCAAGGGCATTCACTTTCAGGAAGGTTTAGGAGCATCGAATGCGTTTTGCAACCCACCAGGCTTTTTAACTCACGTGAGTCTGACACCTGTTAGGTGCATTTTATATTGCAATCTGTGTAATTAGGAGTTGTCAGGTTAAAAATGATTTGCTGCCACTGAAAGGCATTCCAACTCTAAGATTCATTTGTAAATGCTGTTCTCTTTCCTTTGTCTCTCATTCTGTCCTTTCAATACTTAGCACAAAGCAGCATGAGGGGACAATGTATTGTGACCACCTTGATAACCAAAGAAAGGCACATCCTAAAGCTCATTCAGAAAAAAATCAATGATTGTCAAGTCATTATTGGAATTTTCAGATGTCATATACATATCCTTACAATTATCAAGATGGAAATGTGCTCTTGTTTTATTTCTTATTAATATCACTTATTTTTGACCTTTACTCAAAGAAGGAAAACTTTTTAAGTGACGCTTCATGGCAGAGATCAGAGTGGCTAAAAAGTGAAAGGATATGTAGAATAAAACTCAAACACAAATCTAGACAGGAATAAAGGAACAAGGGGCACCTAGTCCTATTTCATCTGTTCAAGACACAGGCCCTGATTTTATCATTAGCCATTCATGGGAAGGGATTCAAGAAAAAAAGAAAAAAAAAAAAGTTATCTAAGAAGCGTACTTCCAAAGCTACTGAGGTAGAAGGTGTAAAATGAACCTTTCTTTCCATGAGATCAGCCATAAATGAAAGAGATGTATTCAGAATAAATTACCACCAGCAACGACATTCACCAACCAGGCTTTTGGTGTCATATGGAAGAGGTGAAAGGTGAAATGAGGAAAAGCCATTTTAAATTACCTAATTCTAAGGATGTGCATTTCAACCACCACCTGATTTAAAATTTCAAATAAGTAAAAGTCTTCTTGTTAATAGTTAAAATGATTAGTAGGTAGAAGACCCTGGATCTGTCAGACCCAAAATGTGCTAGAGAGAAAAAATCCATAAGATACTACTGGAAATTAAACTGTTTTTAATTGTATATGTTACTATTATGTGTTCGCACATTTATTATTAAAGCTTGATTACTCTTTCCTTCTTTGGTATAAGAAAAGTAAACTAGAAATCCAAACAGATATCATGTTGTGTTTGTTATCTGAATTGGGTCCATTCAAATCTGTCCTGGGTCCAATGAACTGTTCCAGAAAGAGGCAATGGGGACAGAACTATATTAGGGAAAACAAACTCAGTGCAAGAACAACCTTAGCTAACTATAAAGGGATTTGTCAACTGCAAGGACTTCCATACTGAGTGCATGGGAATTGAGGCAGAATGTTAGCCATGCACTTTCAACTTCTCAGCAGAGATTTGCTCTAAAAACAAACTGCAAGGAAATCTATGAAGCCAAGCTACCTGTGAATAATACATACTAGTTGCTGGTTCCTTTTTTGTTTGTTCGTTTGTTTGTTTTTAAATAAATATCACCATGGTTTTCCAGTTGAAATGAAGCTCTCAAAATAAGTAATTTCTGACTATGGAAATCTACAATTTAGCTTTTCCTTGATTTTTTTCCATTCTTGAGTTTGGGGTTTGGGAGGCCTAGGGAAAGGAGTGATGAGGATCCAAGTGTGAAAGCACAAAGACCAGGTTTGGTAAGGCGCCTGTTTTGCACAGCCTTTAAAAAGCCTCATCTGGGCACTACAATGGCCATAGCTATTACGGCCAAGGACTCTACCACACTGACATTTTGGCAGCAGGGTGTTCTGGCAGTGAAGGATAATCCTGTGTGAAGCACAATCTGCCTTGTTTTATGCTGTATTACAGAATGAGTCGCATATTCTAATCACTTTTGAAGGTAGAATATAGTTTAGGAAACAAAGAGACCCGAGGACCTGTACAATACTAACAAAAGCTTGCCAAGTAGTAAGGTGGTGGAACAAAGCACATTGCTTAATGTTTTGAGGAGTGTTTACAATCCCTGGGAGAATTGTCCACTTTTTGTGAATTACCCTAGATACTCACACATTAGACAACCAAATTCTAGGCTTGACTCTGAGTCTATGAAGCCCTAAATAGTGTGTACCTTTTGAAACCTAGACTACCTGCTGCCCTATGTCTCATTAAAGGCCCTATGATCAACAGGATTAGATTTGCTGACCATCCTGTTGTACACTTGAAAGAGAAGAAAAGAAACAAAGAACTCTCCTTAAGGAATCCTTTACCAAAACCTTTTGTAGTACTTTTACAGTCTTCTTTAGGGAGGGATAGAAATCTTTTCCCCTGACTTATGGGTGTCTTGATTTTATGAAATGTTGCTCAGATATTATAACTTACATTGAAAAGAATCCTTCATTCATTCAGGATTAAAATGGTACCTATTTTAGTTCAGCCATCTTAGTTATAATAAAAATCAGCAACATAGCAAGACAATTACTGACAATATGATTGTGTGTGTGTATATGTGTCTTAGACCAGTCAGGCCCTACAGCTATTAAAATGCTTATTGGGTTCAAATTACTATAAATGTCTTTGAAAGTTAACTTCCCAAAGCAAACCTCCTAAAAACAAAGAATTGTTCAGTTCTTTGAAAAATTTAAACAACACACAAAGTTCAGGATGAGAGTTCAATAGGAATGTAGATTAAAATTCGTGTAGTTACAAAGATTTAAGAAGGTTACATCAGATTTAACTATCCTAGCATTATTAATTTAATTTCTAGTCATTATGATAATACTAAGCATTTAAAATGCATTTGGTGTTTATGTAGATGGAATCACTCCTCAAAATTATAATTTTGAATTAATATGCTATTAAAAATGCCACTAGAAAGTGCCTTTATTATTCTGCCAGTGAAATAACTGTTCCCTGTTTCTTTTTATAAATGAAATTTCAGCATTTAGTTTTTGATCTTCTTTAGATTTTGAAAACTGTAATGTTTCTGTTTAAGAATTCTCCTTATGCTACATTAGTGCCATGTTCTTTGACAGCATAAAAATATGCAAATATAGCCTTTTTAATGGTGATTTTTCATTTTGTTACTGTCATTTAACTGAAAAACAACTGATGATGTTTCAACTTATCACTTACAACAGTGAAGTTACTGAATTGATATTTATGTTCAGAGCAGATGACATAGAAACAAATATGTTTGAAATACCATCTGCACCATGTTGATCTCTTCCTTAAAGGCACAATAGAGTTGCTGAAGTTTAGCCTTACAGGGAACATCAGACTTGGGGGCAGTGATGACACATTACTACCTAGGAAAAATGGGTAAATGAGAGTTGCCGGATTTGGAGATAGGTTGTGGGGGAGAAGGGTGGGAAGAAGAAGGGTGGGAATGTGAAATTTACAACTTCGTAAAAATCTTTCTATCTTGGTAGCAAGAGCTCTGCCTGCTTTTTGGCCCTCCATTTCCCAGACTGCCCACTTGGCTATCTGCCTCATTGCCTACCTCTCTTTGCAGCCTCCACTCGGTGTTACACAGCTTCTCCATCTGGTGCTGGTTGCCAGCCTGCTGCTTAGGAAATCCCAGAATACTCTGCACTGAATTATGTGGGAGTGTCACCTTTCACAGATATTTGAACTGAAAGAGGCAGGCAGCTGGGTGGGAGGATAGTTGGACAGAAGGGCCTTGCTGGAGCAACCTGTTATGCTTAGCAAGACCAGCTCTCAAAGGTAGAGCTGAAGGGTTATCTCGAGAGTTTCTAGAAATCAAATAGGGAGCTTTCCAGCATTCCAAAATGGTCAGAAAATGAAGAAATGAACTCCTGTTAACGGGCCAGGGAATAGAGTATTGCATTGAATGAGGTTCTTCTCTTAGCTTGACCTAGGTAAATGATGCTAGACAATTCAATAAACTCCACTCTGCCTGAATTTCCTAATACTGGGACACATAGATCCAGTCTTCCTGGGTAGGAAAAAATGAGATTTCATCGAAGTTTCCCACACATACATTCTCACCCAGCTTACCTCCATCCACAGATCCCATTAGCGGGCAATAATCATTATAATAACAGTTGTCACTTATTGAGCTCTTACTCTTCGACATAATTAGTGTTAAGTGCTTTACAGGCTATGCTGAATAATTTTCTTCTGCCCCTCAGAGCCCATCTCTGTGCCCAGTGAGGCTGACCGCTCTGGACTGCATCTTTACGCTTCCTTGTCTTCAGGCTTCTGGATGGGTTCAGCTTACAAATATGTCACTTGAAGCATATTGGTGGGAAAGAAAAAATTAAGGTCAGGATACTCCTGCCTCTCTACCCTGTCACAGCAAGTGACAAAAACCCTAACCCTAACCAGCAGTATCTCCGAAAGCTACAGTTCCCTACGTGTTCTTCCTCAGTAGTAGGGGTGGTAACTGATCCACATCACCATCCCTTGCTCTTTCCTTTAATCCTGCCCATACCTTGGTAAACATTCTCTTTATTAAACTTTTCTCAATCACCCTGTTTGGGTGTGCCATGTTCTCTATGAGAGAGCTACCCTTTTCTAGGTGAGAAAACTATGACTTAAAATCGGTTTAGCACTTGCCCCAGGTCAAGTATCTAATAAATGCAGTGACCAAAAAGTGTAATACTATTTTTCTAACTCTGAACTACCGCACGGTATTGCCAAGATGATCAATTCTAACTTCATAATATTTATTGTGTTAGTCTGTCTCTTGCCCTTATCACTGTAAAACCCAAACACTTACCTAGACTATTGCAATTCTATCATATTAAGGAAGATTTATTCAGTTTTACATAGCAGCAAACAATTCAAGTTTCACATAAGACAAAAAGAAAACCAATCTAGGGTTATGGTAGGCAGCCTCAAATAGCCCCATGATCCTCACTGGTATTCAAGCTCTGCGCAACCCCCGTCCCTTGTGTGTTGGCTATATTTTTTGATTTCTAATGCATAGAATATGTCAGAAGTAATGGGATGTCACTTCTAAGATTAGGTTATTTTTTAAAAATGGCTTCAGTCTTGGCTGTTTGCTCTCTCTCTCTCTCACCCATTCTTATTCATTCTCTCTAGGGAAAGCCAGCTGCCACATCGTGAGGCAGCCAATGCAGCCAGGACCCGAGGCCTTTCAATAACCACAGGAGTGAGCTTGGAAGTGGATCCTTCTATAGTTGGTCTTTCAGATGACTGTGGTCCCAGCCAATATCTTGATTGCAGTCTGCAAGAGACCCTAGGCCAGAACCCCCTAGCTAAGTGGCTCTCAGATTCTTGACCCACAGAAACTATGGTTTGTTATTCTCAGCTACTAAGTTTTGGGGTAATATGTTACATGAAAATCCACCACTTCAACAGATTTTAATTCCACAGTGACTCTAGAAACAGAATGTTAAGGATTCTCTGAATGGGTTCTGCATTCTGTAACTCTCACAGGAAAGCTCGATTGTGGAAATGGAGTCACAAACAGCCTTGCTGACCTGGCAACTTACTCATCAGCACAAGGCAGTGGCCAGGCCTACACCTGTTCCACCTTCCCATAGGGCTTTCCCCTTCAGCATCTCTGACTTGTGGGCCATATGCATGTTTAGTTTACAACCTTATAGAGGCTGCTGAAGCAGATCCAGCAATTGCGTAAGGTCAAATACCTCGAATTTCATAAGTTCAATAAAGGTTTTACCAAAAAGTCTAGGAAAGCTAGGAGCCACAGTAGCCAACAGCAGGAGTTAGTTGAGCTCTCTCTTGAGCTCTACCCTCTTAGGTCTCTTAGTCCCTTTTTG
Source organism: Theropithecus gelada (assembly GCF_003255815.1). Taxonomy (NCBI): domain Eukaryota; kingdom Metazoa; phylum Chordata; class Mammalia; order Primates; family Cercopithecidae; genus Theropithecus; species Theropithecus gelada. The sequence continues at coordinate 68,492,565 of NC_037680.1, read as the reverse complement.
AGTCTCTTAGTCCAAATTTGTATATTCTTGAGAAATAACCGGATTGATCCAACTGGAATCAGCTACCCTCCCCTTGACCAATCAGCTGGGCATTGGGAGTATTACATGGTAAAAAAATGTATAGAAGGCCGGGCGCGGTGGCTCAAGCCTGTAATCCCAGCACTTTGGGAGGCCAAGACGGGTGGATCACAAGTTCAGGAGATCGAGACCATCCTGGCTAACACGGTGAAACCCCGTTTCTACTAAAAAATACAAAAAACTAGCTGGGCGTGGTGGTGGCGCCTGTAGTCCCAGCTACTCAGGAGGCTGAGGCAGGAGAATGGCCTGAACCCAGGAGGCGGAGCTTGCAGTGAGCTGAGATCTGGCCACTGCACTCCAGCCTGGGCGGCAGAGCAAGACTCCGTCTCAAAAAAAAAAAAAAAAAATGTATAGAGATACAGATTCCGGAAAAGAAGAGCAAAGCCAATAGCCAGGCAGGCCACAGTGGCTTCCTGAAAGTTCTGCCAGCTTCCAGTCTTTCTCATCTGAATTATCCTACCCATGGGAATCATAACCTCCTATGAACTACTCACAGCTCACCTCAACATGGCCAGAAGTACCATTTGAAGTTCAGATTAATTCATCAGTGTGGTTCACAGTCTACACATAGTGTGCTCAAGCCATGCTGAAACCCCATAAAGCTACATTTGTATGTCATTTATGACAATTACCTATTTGACCTCTTATTATTATAATTACTTATGGACTTCGAAGTAGAGCTAAGATTTAATATGTATGACACAGTTGTCTTGCTTTTTTTTTTTTTTTTTTTTTTTTTGAGACGGAGTCTCACTGTGTCTCCCAGGCTGGAGTGCAGTGGCGCGATCTCGGCTCACTGCAAGCTCCGCCCCCCGGGTTCACGCCATTCTCCCGCCTCAGCCTCCCAAGTAGCTGGGACTACAGGCGCCCGCTACCGCGCCCGGCTAGTTTTTTGTATTTTTAGTAGAGACGGGGTTTCACCATGTTAGCCAGGATAGTCTCAATCTCCTGACCTTGTGATCCACCCGCCTCGGCCTCCTAAAGTGCTGAGATTACAGGCTTGAGCCACCGCGCCCGGCCAGTTGTCTTGCTTTTATTCAGTAATACTCACCGTTGCCACACTTTGGTCAGGCTATCATAAGCAGAAAAGCTACCTAGAGATGCTTTCTAACATTGTAGGGAGGGTGTAGTTTTCCTTTTCATTGGACTCCTTTCCCTTTGCAGTGAGTAAGGTTTGTTCACTCAGTGAACAACTGTCTGATAAGAAAGAAGTTATAACACCCTACTAATGTTCATGCCAAATAAGGGCAACAACAGTTGTAGTAGTGAAGAAGTCATAAACATACCTTTATACGCAGTGAATGGCTTTTGTTTAACACAAGTCATTAGGTACACAAATAGGAACACCGTAGGTCTGCTCTTAAATGTGTTCATATGCTCCTGAAGCTGTGCTAAAACAGTGTACGCTAAGTGGTATTGTTCTTTGCTTCACATTTGTTAAAAATCTCGTATTTTAAATTATAAAAATGAGATGGCAACTGGAGTAATAGATCTCAATACTTTTGTGTGTGCATGAGAATCACCTTAAGAAGTTGTTTTGAGGCCGGGCGCAGTGGCTCAGGCCTGTAATCCCAGCACTTTGGGAGGCCGAGACGGGCGGATCACGAGGTCAGGAGATCGAGCCCACCCTGGCTAACATGCTGGAACCCCGTCTCTACCAAAAAAATATAAAAAACTAGGCGGGCGCCTGTAGTCCCAGCTACTCCCGAGGCTGAGGCAGCATAAACCCGGGAGGCGGAGCTTGCAGTGAGCTGAGATCCGGCCACTGCACTCCAGCCCGGGCGACAGAGCGAGTCTCCGTCTCAAAAAAAAAAAAAAAAAGAAGTTGTTTTGATAGTAGTCCCATAAATTCAGATTCAGTTGATCCAGAAAGGACCTGGGAATTTAAACATTTAATAAGGATCTCTAGGGGATTCTGATGAAAATCATCTGCCTGCCCACATCTTAAAAAATTCTTAAATATTGAAGTGAGCTCAGTTTTAAACCAATCAGTTCCTGACTGAATAAACACACACAAAAACTCTTAGTTTTGTGAACCCAATCACATTACCAGGCCATCTCACAACCCAAAAGGAATTCCTTCTGACCCGGAGGCTTGCACTAAAAGGTGAGTCAACCAAAAGTTCAAACAAGCAAAGAAAGCTCCAGGGAGGAGAAAAGGAGAAAAGGTCAACGTGAGTATGAGCACTGCTCAGTCTGGGTCTCTTGGCATCTTGGCAATAAAGCCTTGGAAGCTCAGTTGTAGCTGAGGACCAGCATTCTAAACGCTAGTCAAATGAGGAAAAAAAGACCATTTTGTTCTAAGAAACAGTTTCTGTTTAGAATGTTTGGAAAATCAGCCTATAATGGTATTGTTTTATTGGCACCAGCTCCACAGATTTGGTTGCTTTTAGAATAATGTTGGCAGACAACTTCCCTTAAGACCTGCAGACCTAGTGCCTTTGCTATGTGTCAGGCACAATTTAACCTCCATTATGTTCTCAGCAGAGGTGTTTATTTGAGCCATTGTGACCACTAGACGTTGCTTCCTCTTTTTGTTTTTCCACAGCCACAAATTTGGTAACTAAAAAAAATTTTGTAAGCCTGTAGTTAGTACAACTAACCTATCTATTTTACCCAAGCTCACCCTGAGGGTGATGGGCTTTCAATGGCTGTGCAGGTTTCCAGGATAACGGAGTATCAGGGAATGCTAAAATTGAGCCCATTTAACTGAATGACAGGTAATGGTTAAACTGACCAGGGTTTCTGGCTAAAGGTAATGAGAAACTCAGGGATCCAGGTGGAAGGCAACAAATAAGACAGGGATGTGATCAGGTGCAGGGTCAAAAGCCAAGGACTGGGCCAGGTGCGGTGGCTCATGCCTGTAATCCCAATACTTTGGGAGGCTGAAGTGGGCAGATCACGAGGTCAAGAGATCGAGACCAGACTGGCCAACATGGTGAAACCCCATCTCTACTAAAAACACAAAAATTAGCCAGGCATGATGATGCACGCCTGTAATCCCAGCTACTTAGGACGCTAAGGCAGGAGAATCACTTAAACCCAGGAGGTGGAGGTTGCAGTGAGCCGAGATCGTGTCACTGCACTCTAGCCTGGGTGACAGAGCAAGACTCTGTCAAAAAAAAAAAAAGCCAAGGGCTCCACACTGAGTAAATACACCATTAGAAGTATGAATGCTTGTTCCACGAGAGACCCCCAAAAATGAATGAGAAGCTATATAGTCAGCAAGTCAAAGTCTAGGAGAATTGAAGCAAGACAAATAAACTCTCTACACTGGTCAGCTGCTAGAGCCCAGGAATCAGTATAAAATAAAGGGATCTTGTGGTCTTTCTGCTGATCCTTTCCCAACTGAAGCGTCCATATCACTGACTTCATAACCATCCAGGGCATGAGTTAAATTTCAGATTCATTTGATCGAGTGTACTGAGTGAAACTCTCCAAGGGTGGGGCTGAACTCCCACAGTAGCTTCTGTGTTCATCCACTAAAGCTGGAGGCCCACTGTGTAAGGAGTTCTTCCAATATGCTTTATTCAGCTTTCCTCCTCCTCCCTCCTATCTCATTTAATGCAAGCAGATGTTAGTGTCTTTATCTCAGGATTCTTGTTTATTTCCTTTGAAAAGCTGTATTGGATCCAGCAGAGTGGAGGGTCAGAAGCGCATATAGATTGTTCACTAAAAGTTTTGGGTAGACCAAAAGTTACAGGACAAAACATTATAGGCTAATAGTGTTATCATGTCAAAAGGGAACATGTACTTGAGACAATTCCAAAGAATATAATTTTCTCACCAGTGTAACGAGGTTGTACATATTGGTCTCTTGGATTAATGTAGCAACTTTTCCCTAATGAGCTCTAAACTGTTCCATTAGAATAGCTGTAAAAGTAAGACAAGACTAAATATGGAGTCACCCAAAGTGGGTATTAACTTCTTTTTTTTTTTTTTTTTTTTGAGAGAAAGAGAGAGTCTCACTTTGTCACTCAGGCTGGAGTGCAGTGGCCTGATCTCGACTCACTGCAACCTCTGCCGGGCTGGTCTCAAACTCCTGGCCTCAAGTGATCCGCCCACCTCAGCCTCCCAAGTGCTGGGATAACAGGCAGGAGCCACTGCGCCTAGCAGGTATTACCAATTGGAAAGGGGAGAAATAAACTCCGGTTGTTCCCATCCTCATTAGAATACTGCTATATCTATCTATTCAACATCAAGTGTGGGAAATTAGATAAAACACTCAATGGAATCCCCAATATTGCATTCCGTAATTTGAATGGAAAATGGGATCTGCAGTAATGCAGATAACAAAATTATATTTACTACCTATGTACATAGCTCATCTATTAGAGAAAAGCGACAAATAAATACACACATGCAAAAAAATGATGTGAAAGAAGGTAGAGATCTAGTAACTGCAGTTTTCTCAAAAATTGCTTTGCACAGTGATGATAAAATTCCCAAATCACATGCACTGAGTTCCCAACTTATGTACACACAGCCCCTAGCAGGAAGAGCAGCCAAGTCACATGCTGTAACTGAAGCTAAGGACAATTACCGGAAAACACCATTAAACGCTACTTTCCTTTCTTTTACATCCACCCCCACATGTCTGGCTTTTGAGTCTTGCCCGGAGTAAACAAGACTATACTCGAACATTCCACCAATGAAGAATTTTATTTCATACTTGTTCAAAATCATGGAGGACTGTGAGGACTTTCCAATTAAAGTAACCTTGTAAGTCTTACAATTCTGTCATTCTTTAAGGAGTTCCTATTAAGTCTTAAATGCTTCAGAGATTAAAAGGGTATATAAATGTTATTGGAGACTTGAGATAAAATGCGGTGCCTTGCAGGGTATCTTTGCACTTAATGAAAACATTTTCATCATATTCTAAGTCTATTATGCCAGATCTTCATTTCATAAGTTGTAAGATAATCTTATTTTAATTAGAGGAGATATACCAAATATATTAGAGTAATACAGTTAAATATATTCATCAACTTTCTTCTTGTCAGGTAAAATGCCTCCTTCAGAGTTTGTTACTCTGATGTGCTATCACAGATGTAAGTAAAATGGTGTGTGTGTGTGTGTGTAAATTCTGAATGATTTCTATAGAATGAATAAAAGACTGTTTTCTGAGGAGCACCCTATATAACCCTCTCGAAGGTTACACTGTCCAATATGATAGACACTATCAAATGTGGCTACTAAGTACTTGACATATGGCTAGTTCTAATTGAAATGTGCTGTAAATAGAAAGTACACACTGGATTTCAAAGATTTAGTATGAAACATATAAAATCTTATTAATAATGTATATAGTGATTACATGTTAAGATTGTCATGTGCGTCCATGTGAAGAGACCACCAAACAGGCTTTGTGTGAGCAATAAAGCTTTTTAATCACCTGGGTGCAGGTGGGCTGAGTCTGAAAAGACAGTCAGCGAAGGGAGATAAGGGTGGGGCCGTTTTATAGGATTTGGGTAGGTAAAGGAAAATTACAGTCAAAGGGGGGTTGTTCTCTGGCGGGCAGGAGTGGGGGTCACAAGGTGCTCAGTGGGGGAGTTTTTGAGCCAGGATGAGCCAGGAAAAGGAATTTCACAAGATAATATCATTGCTTAAGGCAAGGACCAACCATTTTCACTTCTTTTGTGGTGGAATGTCATCGGTTAAGGTGTGGCAGGGCATTTGCACTTCTTTTGTGATTCTTCAGTTACTTCAGGCCATCTGGGCATATACGTGCAAGTCACGGGGATGCGATGGCTTGGCTTGGGCTCAGAGGCCTGACAAAGATCATTATATTTTAACTACCAGGGTTAAATAAAATATATCATTGAAATTAATTTCACCTGTCGCTTTTTACTTTTTGAAATATGGCAACCAGAAAATTTTAAGTTTGGCATGTAACGCACAATACATTTCTCTTAGACTCCGATGCTGTATATCATCTAACCAATATGTAAGATCAAATCTTAATTATCTGTGGCATATTATCCATGTTGTAAGTAACAAACATAAATGATAAAATGATGAATCTCAAGTTGGCTCCTCCTAAATTTTGAACAAGTTGCCACTCAATTTTCCCCCCTGTTCAGTCAGTTAAATGAAAGCATGGAAATGCTAGTCTTAACAACTGCCTAGGAGGCTGGTCTGTGGCTAGAGAAGGAAGTTGGATAGCATCTTCCAAAACTAGACGTGGATCCTATGATTCTCAGGAGTGGATTGCGAAATAAAGCCAGAAGTAGCTGGTGGGAGAACCACTCATTAATAGCAATTACACTTACGAGCCAGACATTCAAGTGGGACAGGGAAAGCCTCAAGTTCCATTTCCATCTTGTGATTTTGCAATTCGTGAAAGGGAAAGGAAGAGAAAAGTACGCATATGGGTAGGCAAAGTTTTCAAAATAAACAAGTACCCCCTGGAGACCACATTAAAACACTTCTTTGGGAGACCAGGAGAAATGTGAGCTATAATCAGAACAGATAGCTCTTCAACAAGAGCCTCAAATGCCAAGTTGGTAACATGAAAAGGCCATACCAATATTTTCAAATGTAAAACTTGCTACTCTCAAAGAAAAGAAATGTAGAGCAGGTCAGAAGCAAACTAAAAACAAATGGTCCATGAAGAAATCAATAGAGCACCTCACAAGGGAGTCCAAAGCAAAAATGCAAACTCCTTTAAGTATAACAAAGTCAGGAAGCCAGCTAGAAAATGCAAAGGCCATTCAGGGATGAAAAGGTGATAGCAGGAAGGATCGATGAATTGTTTGCTTCAGTCTTTACTGAAGAAGACTTTAGAAAAGAGTCTCGCTTGCATCTTGCTTTAAAGTAGTCAGGTCAGAGGTATTGGAACAAACAGTGGAAAAGAGGACTTTCCCAGACCCAAGTGGCAAACGAAATACAAATAAATCACCAGTCCCAGACAGCAATCACCCAAGACTTCTCAAGGAACTCAAGGGCGAAATATGGAACCGGTGGCCAAAATTTATGACCTGTTGTTAACAACCACTACTATATGAGAAGAATGGCAGCTTGCCAGTGTAACTCACACCCATAAGAAGGACTCCAGAGGAGATTCTGGAAACCAAAGGCTCTCAATCTGATTTCTAATATTGATATGATAATGGCATCTCCATAAAAGTTACAGATGCAATACCCATGAGAGTTATGGTTTATATATTGAGGAGTCTTGGCTAATAATCTATGAGAGACATTTTAGATGACTTGGACCAGATACTAAGAAGTTACGGAAATTTTGTTGAATTTTTTAAAGAGTATTTATCTGTTATCAGATATACGTATGCATGGATGAAATTATATAGTATTCAGGATTTACCTTAAAATATTCCTAGAAAAAAGAACTTAGGAAAAAGGATAGACATAACAACAACAAAAAAGAAAGCAACATGTTGGTAAGATGGGTACACAGTTGTTTATAACCTTTTCTCTCCACTTTAGTGTGTTTGAAAACTCCCATAATAAAGCTAAAAATTAATCAAGAAGGGAATATAGAAATAAATAAGCACATGTCCAGAGGGAAACCACTGAGTGCTATTTATTTAGACTTTCGAAACATTTTCACAAAGTTTCACACCAACATTTTACACACACACACACACACACACACAGTGGATTTCAAGTTTGTAGGTGATATGAAACTCATTTCAGTAGTGAACTGTCTGAGCTTACAGGGAAAATAAAACGCAAACAACAACAACACCACCACTTCCAATACTGCCTAAGAAGAAAGAAAACTAGTGTATCATCTTTAACATGTGCCAGTGTTAAAGGATTAACCTTAGAGAACAGTGATATAGAAATATATGTATAAGATATGAGATCTTATCAATTACTAAAAGTCTAAACGAATGTTTAGAAAGAACTAGAAACAATTTTTCCCAAACTCAGCTTACCTTGCTTCTGTAGTTAAGGGAAAACACAATGCTGGGCACCCCTAGGAAAGGGTTTTGGAAATACAACATTTTTAAAATTAAATTTGTTTGAGGCAGCAAAGTTACCTGCTTTTTCTGGATGATCCCACATCTCAACGACAGTACAACTAAACTGAATGAAGTATAGAGAGTAGCATCTGGAATCATTAGAGGGGTTGACTAGACTCTGTATCAAGAGAGACTCAAACAATTAAAACTTCTAAGCTGAGAAACACAAAGCTTAGGTGGTATATTAAGATCAATGTTTATTGAGTAAAAAAAGCATACAAAATGACTGAATGTGGCTTCATTTATCAGTTCCTAGAACTAAGGACTACTTCTTGAAATGTTACCTCTTTAGTTCTTAAACTAAATTAATAAAATACTATACAGTGTGAGTAAACTTTAAAAAGATGTTACCCCCAAGAAAGTGTTGCAACTAAAAGTACAAAGGCATGGAAAGGAAAGTTTCCATATATTTATGTCCAAGTTGTTAAGGATCACTGGTAGATACTCAGAATAACAAATCCACTTTTTTTTGTAAAGAAGAAACTAACAAGAGCAAAAATACTACAATATTTCTTGGTACCCTTCAGTGTTGGAAAAGTAAACTACATGGACAACTCTAGTGTACAAGTATTGGATGAGCTTCATCTTCAATGTATTGGTGTTACTTTTCTCCTTCATTGTAATTGAACATTAATTATAATGACACCAAACTTTCAGTTGCATAATTCAATATCACAAACCACAACTTTACTATGAAGAGACAACCAACTACAACTCATATAACAAAAAGTGTCCATTAAAAGTTCCAAATATTTGTTTTGTTATATTATTTTTATACAACTCATCATTGACTAGAAAATTAGCATTAATAAATTATTTTCTTTAGTTTTTCCCTAAGAACTATTAGCAATAATTTTATGAACATTAGTTGACTAAATCCTTTATTCATCCTAAAAGATGATATATCTATAAGATATTATTTTAATGTGTCACTCACAGTATTGACTTTTTTTTTTTTTTTTTTTTTTTTTTGAGACGAGTCTTGCTCAGTTACCCAGGCTGGAGTATAGTGGTGCGATCTCAGCTCACTGCAACCTGCATCTCCTCGGTTCAAGTGATTCTCCCGCCTCACTCAGCTGGGATTACAGGCATGTGCCACCATGCCTGGCTAATTTTTGGATTTTCGGTAGCGATGGGGTTTCACCATGTTGGCCATGCTAGTCACAAACTCCTGACCTCAGGTGATTTGCCTATCTTGGTCCCACAAAGTGCTGGAATTACAGGCGTGAGCCACCGCACCTGGCCATCACAGCACTGACTTCTAAATCCCAAGAAACTAAGTGTGAAATAGGTAACTCATTTCATCAATAACCAAGAACAGTTATTTTATACTCAGGGAAGCTAGTGTAAATAAACATTAGATGACAACAGGAATGTTGGCCTTCAAAATATCCGCTTACTTTACCAAGCTTTAAAATTATCACAGTATTTTCCAGTTGTCATAATCTATACTAAAAATATAACCAATCATCACATTCCAAGAGAAATATTTTCATGCTACAAATCTGAAAAGACAGCAACATTTTCTAATCTCTTTCTGTATTGCTTATTCCTAGGTTCATTTTAATTTAGACACCTGAAACTTTTATTAGTGAATGTATAAGTTATAAAGCCTAATGTGAGATTAAGGTGAAACTTTAATTTGTCCCAATTGTCTCCCTCTGCAGATGGTGGTAAAAGTTGTATGTCTCGCCCACAATAGGGAAAGGGAGCCTGGTGCTCAGTTCAGCTGCACACTTGTCCAGCTTGAGACAGTGTCCCCGACCCAGCTTCTGACTCAGTCTCTACACTCGCTTGCCCATCTTAGCTCAATAGCAAAAATACAAAAGCCTCATCATTGTGACCAGTATTAATCTTTGCTGAATAATAACCTTTGCCTGTGTGCTGTTTAAGAAGAAAATTATTTAGTTAAAACGACTATTATAACTAAAACTGTAATAGTGGTGACTCTGGTTAGTGGTTTTATTGGTAATTTTATTTCCTTTTTTATATTTTTCATGTTTCAATTTTTTGAATATAGATAAATTGATTTACAAACAGGAAAATCATGAACGGTATTTTAAAATACATGCCACAATTTTCCATTAATCTGGAAGAAATATTTACAGTCAATATCTCACTGGCAAAGAAGTTTTCAGGTCTGGTATCTCATAAAATAACTTCTGATTTTCTCTAAAATAGAAATTACACTTGATTTCCATCCATGAGGAAGTTGCAAATCGAAATCTTTTACAAGAAAAACAGACTAAAAAGATGTATGGGGGATCCATTTTAATTCTTGATGAACACATAATACCACTATCTACTATATCTTATGTCCTTATATCTAATGGGTAGACAGAATTAGAGAAGGGCTCAACTATCATAGCACACAGAGGATACCACTATTTCGGTGTCCAAGTGATTCTGATGTGTTCTGAATCGTGAGAGGGGGCTTGACATTTTAGAGTAAAATGCCACAGAATCTCAAAAGAAGACTTTGAGAATTCTCAGGGTCCACATACTAAATATATATATATCCAAGAAAACTAGGTGGGAATTTCACTTTACCTCATTCACCTAAGGAATCTCAATCAGTTGTTCCCTAAATAGCAAAGTACAAACTCAGCAAAAGAACCCAAGAATTATTCACACATTGTTTATGGCTGAGTGAGCTTACAGAATGCTGGTATATGCTGAGCACACAGCTATTTGTCATAAAGCCATCAATCAAATTCAGTTGATAATAGAAATCCCTAAATAAATGAATTACAGAAATCAATGAGTCTGCTATTCTTTCAGAGTTTAAAATCACCGAAAAATTTACCATGGATTTAGGAGGCAATTAAATAGTGGGGCATCAATATTCCCTTATTCATTTCACAGCTCATTCAGCCCTAACTGCTTTGTTTATCAAAGACCCAAGGAGACCACTAAAGGCAGACTCTACTGGGGTCATCTCAAGAATAAAGAGAATAAAGGCAAGGGTCAAATCAAGCTACCTCATCTATGAGCTCCTAATTATAAAATAAAATGAAGTTCCTTGGGGCCCATCCAATCACACCTACCAATATAGACCCAGGTCTCCCTGACCTATTATCTCAATGAGTAGGTCCAGATGGAAAGAAAAAATGAAAGCCCACAGGCAATCAAAACTTCTCACATTAGCTGTTAAGTTTCACTTCACTTTTTCCTTCTCATTACTAAGAGAAACAATGACTTTCTTGAGTCTCATCTTTTCTCTTTGTTCCATTCCAAAGCATAATGATCAATACCTAAAAGTCACAGATGACACTCAGTAAAGGAGAGAAACAAAAGGCACAGATAATTATAAATGCAATAATACAACTGAAGTGAGTTGGTTCAACAAATATGTTGGTATGAAGCCCAGACTGACGAATGTAGTCCAATACTGGGTTGAAGGGAAGCACATGTACTTAGGTAACAGTAAAGCTAAATTTGTTCTATCATGCAGTGTGAAAAGTATGATACTGTTTAAGATACAAGCAGTGGAATAGGGCTATTAACTCTTTTAGGAGTAGAAACCCAGCCAGAAAGAGCTCACGGGAGATGGTGATCTAGGAATTGGTGAAAAGTATGATACTATTTAAGATACAAGCAGTGGAATAGGGCTATTAACTCTTTTAGGGATAGAAACCCAGCCAGAAAGGGCTCACAGGAGATGGTGATCTAGGAATTGGTGGCTAGATAGAAGCCTTTGAAGAATAAGTTAAATTTAGTCAACAAACAAGGAATGGAGGGCAACTCCTGTAAAGTTCACAGTATGTGCGAAAGAACAGAATGTAGAATAGCCTAGTGTGTTGGGAACTGTTAATAATTTGGTGTGGCTGGAATGTAATGTGGACAATAATGAGAACACTATCCTCTAAGTTTATGTATACTATCGAACCATCCTCCAAATGGGAGCTATTTACAGAGATGAGTCTGTTGGGGTTCCCTGAGTTGTCTAATTTTGGTCCAAGTTGAAGCTCTGCTATCACCCCATATTCAACTGGTGCTGTCATTCCTGGCCATTAGCTGTCATGCTGCATGATTGACTTCCAGTTGTGCTTCATCATAAGCTCTGCTCACCTTGCTTACAAACACTTAGAAGGAAAATTGACACTGAGGCACCAGTGAGTTTTTATAAAAATGCAATTCCTAACAGGACTTTATTGCTGAAAATACAAATTAAGGTCTTTCTTCCCTTTCTCATCCTTATCCATCATCTTCCTCCACTCTCCAGTCAAAGATGCATTGTAAATATGCACTCAAAAACTCAGTTTTGTCTTTTTTAATATGCTGTGATTATAGGGATTGTATTGTATTTATAGCTTTTCCTAGGTAACCGACAGAGGGGCTTGCCTACAAGTGATTGATGAACAGAACAATCAATCAATCAGTTCATCTGATTGCTGCACTGAAGGCAAATGTGAAAGCATATGCCATGTGCAGGCAGCCAGTTGAAGCGATGGAAAATATTGTACATTGTCTGCAAGTTTAATGGCCAAAGAGGAGAAGGCATATGAGAAATCATAAGCATTTATCCTTGCATAAATTCTAACTAAAAATAAAATAACGGTAAGATTATATCATTTACAATGTCTTGGCTACAAGAAATGGAAAATGTATTGTCTAAACAATAAGGAAAATGTATTTTCTCACGTGAGAAGTCTAAAGTTCCAGAGTTGATTAATTCAGTGTCTTAACAATGACATCTTTTTGATCTGCCATCTTCATGCTTTTAGTCCTGTTTGCCATATTTGTGATTATAGTTTGGTGTAGTAGCTTCAAACATCACGGGATCACATAATACCTGAATGCCAGATAGGAAATTAGGGTATCTCCTTTTTCAATATATTCCTCATGTTTCTTTGACCAAATTGTACCACATGCCCAGTCCTTAGTCAATGACAGAAAAGGGAACTGGAATTCTTGTGCTTGCCTTAGACACAGATCAATCAAGATCCACCTTATTGAGAGGTATCCTCTAGAAACGTGAACGAAATAAGGATCTGAAGCAAGGAATTAAGGGGTGGAGAAACACAAGTAAGGTTTGTTGTTAAATAAGCAACCAACAGTGTCCGCAATAGCCAATGACCTATTTAACTTTATTTTATCACACTCATCCAACTCCCAAGGGGTTAAATAAACAACAGGTTAACCATATTTTACCCCAAAAAAAGGCATATCTGTATTTACCTTTAAGAAAGAATAAATGAATAAATAATACTTCAAAAAATAAGCAAGCAGGAGGAAGATTATAAAAATAAGAAGATTATTAGGAATTTTAAGCACCTTGATCTTTGAGTGAAAAATGCCATGTTACACTATTACAAATTATTTTTCCAAAATTAAAATTAAAATGCTAGTGCTGCATTCAGGTATAATAAGTCAAAGTTCCTTCATATATTTCTTTTGCTAACAGTAAAGATTGAAAAATTATCACATGTAATCAAGAAACAATAGACAAATAAAAACAGCCAGAGACTCAATTTCTAGCTACAGGCCTTATAATTACATTTGCTATGTCTGCAGTCCTTTACCCAGAAATATGCAGGTTCTCATCAAGTCTTTAAGGATAACACTAATTAATTTGTTAATTTATTCAAAAGTTATTTTGGTGGGTAGAATAATTTAGCTCTAACCACAAGTTAATACAGTTTTAAGGAACCTTTCTGGAATTCAGTGCCTGTCACACATTTAGTGTTAATACCATCTTGCAATATTTAAAAGTTTATTAACATAAAATATTTCAAGCAATACATTTTTAAATTAATCTCAAAATAAATTGAAGATTATACCCATTAAGCATACCCTTTAAGAGTTGAATATCGGGCATGACAATCACCACTGGTTACCTAGCAACCATGGTACCTGCTCTTACATTAAGTTCATCCTAAACACTAATGTAAAAATTAGTGATGAATATATAATCACTTCAAGTCTCTATTTACTAGAAAACTGCATTTTTTTAAGTTATTGATGTTTCCATATTTTGCTATTCTGGCAAGTTGAATTTTAATGGAAGGTTGGGAGGGTGGTGTCCTGGTCATTAAGCTGCCATCTACTCTCGACAAACAGTCCTAAGAATGATGCCTAATTATTAAAGTAATGATGCCCATCACTGGTCATTACAACTAAAATGAAATTAATGTCAGGTGAGTATCTCAAGCCATCTTTTAAAAAAAAGTCATATGGAAATTATACCTTGCTTCCACACATTCTAATTTCTAAAAGAATGTAAGATTAGACTATGAGTGCCCTGGGGCACTCCCAAGGCTATCCTACTCTTTAAAATGCCTGAGGTGGGCCCCACAGTTAAAAAATGTCATCTCTCATCCCATTTTCTACTGCTAGAGTATATTGTAACAATAACCTTTCCAATTCTGCATACGTTCCCATGTCTGTACATTTACATTATGGAGTCTCTGGTGCCACAATTGCCAAGGAGCTCTCTGAAGCACTGCGGCTGTGCTCTGCCAACTGCATTTGGCTGCCCGGCTCCTTCTGGGCTCCCAAAGCTGGCAAGCTAATATGCTAATAGAATTCATTAGCCTGGGCTTTGACAGACAGTTAAAACAGGACGCCACATCAGCACTCCAGCACTGCACGGCCATTATGCCATTTCAGGAGGTGCAGCTAATTCAAAGAACATGATGACAGGGTTTGCAATCAGGGAACATTAGAGTGTCAGGCAGTGGAGAGGCTGAACATGCTAGGCAGGCAATACTGCCAGCAACCCTGATTTGATTTCTGGCACCACTGGCGGGCTTGGCAAAAAAAAAGGAAAAAAAAAAAAAAAAAACAGCAGAGGTAATGAGATAAACTGAAATATCAGGCACTGGGACTGGTCTTTGAAGCAATTATTCTCCAGTGTAACAAAGGACAAGATGAAAAAGCTTTCAGGGACAGGCAGTGGGCACCTGTGGGACCCCGCTTGCATTACAGAATGACACTCTGCTGAGCACTCTCTCTCTACTGGGGAGAGCAGGGTACTAAATAGGCTGTCAAAAGGGAGGGGACCTGGGAGAGAGTCTGTGAAAGAAAATGAAGCTGAGGAAAGATAGAAGCAAGATAGAGAGGTTGTCAGAGCCTTGCAAGGGAGTGAGAATTAAGTGAGGTGTATCAGAATCTCTGTTAGGAGGGATGATAACTTACGTGGTTTACATCAATTAGTTTTGACGTTCACACATTGGAGGAAGAACAGAAAGCAAACAAGGCAAAGGACGCAATAGGCCACAGAAGCCCCAAGAGTAGTAAAATCCCTTAAGATGTTGGTCAAAAACAGAAAAGCCTTTGGCATTTCCCCTTCGGGGCTCTTGATTCTGTCAGGTTGAGGACCAGAGTGAAATGATTAAGAGACTACTTTCTGGAAGTTCAAGCCTCTAAGTCTCGGAATATAATCAAGTTCACCCAGCAATTCTTTATGTAGGAACAGGCCCAAGGCTAAAGTTGAACCAGAAATGAATCATTTCTCATTCTGCAGTGAATACTACTTCTGAATCAAGTTGGAGGTCACTGGCTAAACAAACGGGGAAGCGTGTGTGTTACAAACCTCCCTGTGCACAAACCTGGAGCTTTAGCTTTCTTTGATCTTTACAAGGGAAAACATTCCCCAGCTGAAAATAAACATCACAACAGGATTGACAACCGAGAACATTTACAAATCATGTCATCTTTGCTCGGTTTGATTTAAAAAGTGGGAACCAGGATATAATATTCAACCCCATCCCCCTCACTCCCCACACACAATGCTGTTGTTTCAGAGAGGCAGTATATTTCAGTGACACACTTTTGATTTCTGCATAGAACAAAACCAGTATATTTATTAGCTATACTTCTCATGTATTTTTTCCAAAGATCTCCCCTGGCTCTTTCTCTCCTCTTTTTGTATTTAAGCAATGCATCCCACCCATTCACCAATTCCTGCAATTTCAACTATCACCACAATGGAAATAGTTACCAACCTCTCTCAAAAACCCAATTATCTATAAACTCCAGGCCCCAAATTTTCACTGGCCTGTTGAAGGGTACTAATGATGAACACAGAGCTGGCAAGCAAGATGCTTTGACTCACATCCACCAGCTCAAATTTTACTTGTCCAAAACTCCTCCTTCTATGTTCCCATTTCCATGAATAATATCATTATCTTTTTATTCACCCAGTTCAAAACCTTGGAATCATCTTCTCTTGTCTCCCATACTCAATTTGATGTAAATTTTGTTGATTAACTCTCTCACATCTCTTGCATTGATCCTTGCCTGCTGTTCCCACCATACTTTTCTAATTTAGGAGCCACATTATGAATTAAACAGTGTTTTATGTCCAAAACTAGGAACATATCATCGCAATATTATTTCACTGGGAAAATATATTCTATATACCTACCAACCAACCAATTTCAACTCATTCCTGACCCTCTCCAACTTCAACTCGCTCCTGATTCTGTCCCAACTTAAACTCATTCCTGACTCTATTTACTACACCCTAAATTTATATCCAGTGAGTTCCAAAGCTTATAGCTCTGCCTCCATATCTCCACCTCTACCTCCTTATGTTTGCTACCTCCGGACAGAGTCCTGCTAGTATTCTGAATTTTGCTCTCAAAACTTTCACTGGAACATTGCAAGAGCCTCATCATTGGTCTTTTCTACAAACATTGCTAAAAGATTAACTCTGGGAAACATGAATGTAATCATGGCATACCCCCACTCAAAAACTGTCATGTTTCTATATAAAGAATCTGGCACCGAAGGCCCATTGTGACATGACTGGGGCCAATTACTCCAGTTTTCCCTCACTTATTTTAATGTTCCACCACTTGATATTTCTTTGTTTTGCCCAGGAAATTGTACATTTTCCAAAACAACCACTTTTGTTTAAAATGCACTAATATACCAACTATACATTTTTTCCTGTCACGTCCTACCCACGATCAAGACTGCTCAAATCTATGTTCTTCAGGAGGCATTTTCCGTGTCTTCCCCACAGGTAAACTACTAACTCAAGAGCCCTGATGAATGTTAGGTAGCATTCATAAGTTTTGTCTCTATTGTCTTTGAAAGCAAGGCTTGTGCCTGTTAGATCATTTTATGGAAGCAAAATGCAGATAGGCATGTAATTATGAGTCTTTCCTATGATGTAAATGAAAATTAAGTATCCTTATAATTGGGTTAGTAAACGAATTCAATTAACTGGGAGAAATGACTGGCACAGCTGATTAGTCTCACTGTTCTCCAAAGGGGTTCCCTACATAGCGATCACATGGTCTTTATGTCCACCCAAGTATCTGGAGGCAAAGGTTAGTTGAAAAAGTGATGGTATCCAGTGTTCCTCTCTCCTGATCCTTCTCCTCTGGTTGTTTAGAAATACTAATGACTTCCTTCATCTCCCTCAATTGACATTTATAGGATTTCTAGATAATCAAAGAGGGTCATCAGTTAGAAATAATAGTTTACAATAGGAAGAGGTTGGGAGGAGCATCGTTTTGGTCCAGAGTGAAATGCAAATAAAATTCACTGTGGAGCAAACCCCTCCTCAGATTCCAGTATACATCCTGGAGAGGATGGAAAAGCCCTCCTGCTGAGAACTTCTACCATTGTGAGCATTGTTATTGATTTAAGTGTATGCTGCCATTTGGGTATTTTGAAGAAGAAAAAAATTTTAGAACTTATGATTTACATCATGCTGTTAATCATATTTGTTATATGACAGGGTTATTAGAAAAGCAAAGATGATGTCAAATATGAAAGTGACTTACAAGGGAAAAAAAACAAACTCCAAATATGACACTTTGGGGTAACATAAACGTGTCTAACTACCCATTATGGAATAATTTGTTGTTGATAATCTATCATTCTGTCTCTGTCATCGTAGACTCATCTATGTGGGTCTTTTTTCAGATTGAATTTATATAACATAAAGTGAGCTGAATTGCATAAGCCAGAAAAAAAATTATCTGGTCTCACCTTCTATATCTGTTATGTTAACTGTATATTTTCATCTCTCCACTCTACCCTGAATTAGGGAGAAGCAGCCTTATAGTCTATTTTGTTAGAGAAGTTGAAACAACGCGTTCATAGAGAACATAATTAGAATCATTGAATTTTAGAGCTGGAAGAGACCATAGAGATCATAATTGAGAGTAAAGTTTATTTGGGAGATATAATTTTATTTTTCCCCTTCGTAAGTTAAACGACCAGTACAATCTGCTCCAGATTGTTGCGTCCCTTCTTAAAAGTAAATTAACTATATCTTCCAGAATAGGGAATTCTTTTCTCTTTGCACATAATTTAAACAGTAGTTACTAGTACCTTTTAGAAGGTTTTGTTTGTCTCTTTGCTGCCATCCCCAGTCTGGTAACCACACTTTTCTGTAAATATTCTAATTACAATATGCTCCCTCTTCCAAATGGTCTCAGGATGAGTGAAACAAACGGGCATGTAAAGAAACACCATACGGCCGGGCGCGGTGGCTCAAGCCTGTAATCCCAGCACTTTGGGAGGCCGAGGCGGGTGGATCACGAGGTCAGGAGATCGAGACCATCCTGGCTAACATGGTGAAACCCCGTCTCTACTAAAAATACAAAAAACTAGCCGGGCGTGGTGGCGGGCGCCTGTAGTCCCAGCTACTCGGAGGCTGAGGCAGGAGAATGGCGTGAACCTGGGAGGCGGAGCTTGCAGTGAGCCGAGATTGTGCCACTGCACTCCAGCCTGGGCGACAGAG
>NC_037680.1:68470771-68473695 GCF_003255815.1 Theropithecus gelada | reverse complement strand
GGATCTCAGCTCACTGCAAGCTCCGCCTCCCGGGTTCACGCCATTCTCCTGCCTCAGCCTCCCGGGTAGCTGGGACCACAGGCGCCCGCCACTTCGCCCGGCTAGTTTTTTGTATTTTTTAGTAGAGACGGGGTTTCACCGTGTTAGCCAGGATGGTCTCGATCTCCTGACCTCGTGATCCGCCCGTCTCGGCCTCCCAAAGTGCTGGGATTACAGGCTTGAGCCACCGCGCCCGGCCATGAACAACTTTTGTAACAAAGGAAGAATTATGATAAAGGAAAATGTCTGTTTGCATTCCTTGACAAAACTTTCAGAAAAGCAAATGTATCCTGTAAACGTAGTTTCAATGCTAAGTAAAATTCACTTGGCAAAAGGATGGTCTAGTCACAGTCACAAAACGAAAGAAAATCAGAATACGTGAATTCTAATCCCAACTCTATGAGCAGTGTGAACATGAATTAAATCAGATAATGTAAGTAGAAGTAATTTGAATGGTGTTAAAAAATACGCAACAGGAATGTATTTTTAACCATATAGTCAACACTCTATAGTCAATTACTATTTAATTTTAACTCTATAGTCAATTTTAATTTAACTCTATAGTCAATTACTATCTGCCTTGTCAACTTATAAACCTCTAGGTGTAAAAAATAATTTTTTTTGAGGAAGGCAGGGGCAATTATTCTACACAATGTCTTGCATATAAAAAGTACTTAACAGGTAAGTATTAAATAAAAGAATACATGAATAAAGGATACAAGGATAATAGCGCAATTGAGTGACTGAATGATTAAAATAATATGTTAAAGAAAAGGGGAGAGAAAGAAATCATAAAATCATAAAAGGATCATAAACACCGTAATAAGTTAGAGTTGTTGAACAGCATTCTCATGTGAACACAAAATGCTTTCTCTTTTTAGCAGATAAGAAGGTCATTAATTCAAGGTGTTTCTCTTTCTGTTTCCAGAGGTATAACATTTCAAAACACTGTCACCTTTCAGATTTTCCTTTCAGATAGAGCAAGCTAGAATGCAACCGCACTGGGACAGGAATTATTAGGGCTATTCTTCCGCAAGCTTCAGGACATAAACTGATCACCAGCTGGGGTCAGGAAAAAATTATGGAGACTCCTAAAAGCTTCCTCCAGAGCCTGCTGCAGTGCTCACTGCTGGAGTCACAAAACCAATACTAAAATGAAGCTCAACTGTTATTTTTTTTTTATTGAGTAGCAATTCTCATGGTTTTCAAAATGAGAAGAGAACACAACAAAGGAATCCACTCAAACAGTATCAGCAGCTCTCTTGTTCCAGCTTCCAAACAAAATGCAGGCAGTGGGTAATGAAAGTCAGGAAACCTATCACGTTGTGGATCTAAAATCCAAAGCGTTTCTACCTCTGTAAGGAAGCATCATATTTCACTGAAGGACCAGGTAAATAGCACAACCTTCTCCGGAGAAAGTTCACAAATACTGCATCTTTAAGGTCAACAGCTATATCACCATCAGTTTTCTCATTGTAAAGCTACTTGGGAAGTAAAAAAATACCCTATTCAGGCTGGGCGCGGTGGCTCAAGCCTGTAATCCCAGCACTTTGGGAAGCCGAGACGGGCGGATCACAAGGTCAGGAGATCGAGACCATCCTGGCTAACACGGTGAAACCCCGTCTCTACTAAAAAATACAAAAAACTAGCCGGGCGAGGTGGCGGGCGCCTGTAGTCCCAGCTACTCGTGAGGCTGAGGAAGGAGAATGGCGTGAATCCGGGGGACGGAGCTTGCAGTGAGCCGAGATCCGGCCACTGCACTCCAGCCTGGGCGACAGAGCGAGAATTCGTCTCAAAAAAAAAAAAAGAAAAAAAAGAAGAAATACCCTGTTCAAACAGAAAGCTTTTTGGTACAGGCTGGTAATTTCATTAAGTTAAAATGTTTTTGTGAGATCATTTCACCTGAGAAAATAAACAGGATATGTAAGAGATGACACTCCTTCCAAGGACACGATGCCTTAAAAACACACAAGTGACAACTGCTGGTGGCAAAGCTGTTGGGGTTTATTTAAAGAAAAAAAATTGTTAGACATTGATTCCAATACTTAGATTCCCAGGAATCTTGGCTGGCATATTCAAAACAAGCCGTGATCTTTAGCTGTGCTGTGTGCTTCTCAGGCACAGACTGCCTGGATGATGCAAATATAAGTGAAGCTGCCTGAAAGCATTAGCAAGAACCACTGAAGTCCTTAACTCCATCCAAGCTCTTCACTCTACAGGGAACAGTTTGAGGCTTTGTGTGGTGCCCAGAGTCAAAAGTTCATTCCCTCGTGGGAATATTGGCAGCCATGGCTCCTGAAGAGTATAGAGCCACAGTCAGCAAAGCAAAAACGTTTTGCCAGATCCTCACTGTTTTGCCTTAGACGTCAATGAGAATGCTGTGAACAGAATGCAAGCCTGATAAATTATACCTGTTTTTAAATTAATAGTACCCTGAAATGATGAATAGATAAAATGAACATTAGGTGGTGCCGAGCTATTTAAAGAAAAAAATGAACACGTTTAACTCCAGTGCAGCTCTCCTCGAAGTGTAAACTCACTCACGTAATAAATATTTGTTGAGTGCTTACTCTGTGTGTAGGTGATAGGAAGACAATGGTGAACAAGCCTTGCCCTTGTCCTGCAAGTGTGGAAATGAAGAATTCAATAAATAAGTTCTTCCAATATTTTTCTAGGTCTCAAACTTCTGCAAGGAAAATAAGAGAAAATGTCATTTATTTTTTTTTTTTTATTTTTTTTTTTTTTGAGACGGAGTCTCGCGCTGTGTCACCCAGGCTGGAGTGCAGTGGCGCGATCTCGGCTCACTGCAAGCTCCGCCTCCCAGGTTCACGCCATTCTCCCGCCTCAGCCTCCGAGTAGCTGGGACTACAGGCGCCCGCCACCAC
>NC_037680.1:68428887-68470372 GCF_003255815.1 Theropithecus gelada | reverse complement strand
TTTTTTTTTTTTTTTTTTTTTTGAGACGGAGTCTGGCTCTGTCGCCCGGGCTGGAGTGCAGTGGCCGGATCTCAGCTCACTGCAAGCTCCGCCTCCCGGGTTTACGCCATTCTCCTGCCTCAGCCTCCCGAGTAGCTGGGACTACAGGCGCCCGCCACCTTGCCCGGCTAGTTTTTTGTATTTTTTTAGTAGAGACGGGGTTTCATCGTGTTCGCCAGGATGGTCTCGATCTTCTGACCTCGTGATCCGCCCGTCTCGGCCTCCCAAAGTGCTGGGATTACAGGCTTGAGCCACCGCGCCCGGCCGAGAAAATGTCATTTAAACCGAATGTGGCTATCTCTATTTGTACTTCCCAAGGAGTGGGGGTGGGGCAGCGATATAACTCCCTAATCAGAGAGAAAGGAGAATGGGTGGGACATGGAATCATTAGTGCACTGTTCAGCAGAGCATGGTGGTGAATAACAGCCATGCAGCAGAAGCCCAAGCAGAGCTTATGTGCAGGGAAGAGAGAGAGCTGGATTGCTCACTATACATAAGTATGAGAAAATATTATTATTTTTTTTGGAGTGGCCGAAAGGCAGCACAGAGAGGAGAGACAGAGGGGGGCAAAAAACATAGCAGATTCCCAGTACTCACGTTGGGAAAAATGGCTGAAGAACTTCTTCAAGAGCTCAATGTTCAATTTTTTATTATCTAACTATGGAATGCGATATAACTTCTCTCACCATTATCCGTCTCTTTAGTAAAACTCTACCACCCACAGCTGCTCCCCAGAGTGATATTTTAGGAGTAAGAGGCAAAGAATTAAGGGGAAGAAATTGTGTCCTATGTCTGAGTCAATACTAGGGCAAAGATAAAGGAACAGCCAGAAGACACAATAAACAAAAATCCAGCATCAGTAAGATAGCAAAGTCCAAGAGGACTAAATGAAGCACAAATCCCTGAACACTGCAAAACTCCTAGGGCAGTTATTGGATTTCCCTTAAGACATGGGGTAGAGGTTCTTAAGAGCAGCAGGTGATATCTGGATTACTACTTCTAAAGGGCAGGACCACGTCTTTGTCTTTGTGTATCACATAATGCCTCTACAGGCACTAGTACAAACCTCCCAGGAAGAACTTATGAAAGTTTGTTGAATAATTTATAATGGTGAGATGAAATCTCAGCTCCTAACTGCCAAATAGGGAATAGGGACTTCCCAGGGGCCTTCAAGTATGAAACACAGGAGCTGCTGTGTTTGCAGGTGAACACGTAACTGCCCCAAGACCCTGATTTGAGGGGCCACTGGCCAGAAACTTCTTTACCAGTCAGCCCCAGATTGAGATTCCCACCACCAGGGCTTTTATGGTAGACTTAAGACAAGAGATCCAAAAGCAATGCCTTCATAACTAGTTCTCACAACCCAGCATAGGGAAAACTCCCATCACTGTATGAAAAGGTTTTCAAACTCAATCTTAAAAGACTCATTATCAGCCAGGCACAGCGGCTCACGCCTGTAATCCCAGCACTTTGGGAGGCTGAGGCGGGTGGATCACCTGAGGTCAGGTGTTTGAGACCAGCCTGGCCAACATGGTGAAACCCCGTCTCTACCAAAAACACAAAAATTAGCTGGATGTGGTGGCAGGCACCTGTAATCCCAACTACTCGGGAGGCTGAGGCAGGAGAATTGCTTGAACCTGGGAGGCGGAGGTTGCAGTGAGCCAAGATCGCGCCATTGCACTCCCGTCTGGGGGACAAGAGTGAGACTTTGTCTCAAAAAAAACAACAAAAAAAAAGACCCATTATCTCATTTTTGTTATTTGAATTTGAAAACAGCAAAGACCAACTTAGTATTTCTCTGGGTTATGAATAGTATTGAAGGCAGAGTCATCATATCAGAAGGAAAAAGAAAACAAATACTACCTTAAAAAAGATAAATATACTGGTACACAGAATTATTTCTGTACTAGTGAGATGATGTCTAAAGGCAAGCGAGGTTCCTGACGCTTAGTCAGTCTCTGATTTACTGAGCACATGCATATGCTATGCAGAGAAGGAAAATAATGTGGACAAGATAGAGGTGGTCTTGTCTTTGTCATGATAGCATTATAATGCGAGATACAGTGAAGGGGAAATTATAACACAGAATTAAAGGGGAAATTATGACACAGAACAGGAAGTGCCATATTGGGGGAATACAGAATGAGAAGAGAGTTTGTAATCAGGGATCAGCTCAGATTCCAGGTCTAGGACAGCCTTTGAGAACTAACTTGTAACATGAGACCTAAATGAGGAAAAGAACTTGCCAAGAAGAGTCAGTGAGAAGTTGGAAGAGTATCCTGGACAGAAGGAAAAGCATTTTCTGGAACAGAAAGCCAGATTGAACACAGGGTCAATTCACAAACAAAGCACAGGCAACAAAATCTCTATTTCTATTTTTCAATCTAGTGTTTTGAAAACAGATCAAAGTAAAAATCATTGAAAAAAATCACACCTTTCTTAGGCTGACTTATTGGCTGAAATGTATTTTACAATCTTGAATTGTTTTTATTTTGAATAACAAATGTGAGGTCCCACAATCTTTTCAGTGCCTAGGACTGGTGGCAATATTGATAGTGAGTGATGTTTGCCGAATATCAGTTATACCCCAGCATTGCTCTGAGTGTTTTATACTCTTTGACTCATTTAAGCCTCACAATAATTCTATTATCACCTGATTTTATAGATGGGAAAACTGAGAGGGAGCAATTAAGTAAGCAGGCTGGGGTCATGATGTTATTAAGTGACAAAGCTGAAATTTGAACCCATATAGTCTGGTGCCAAAGTCTGGGCTCCTAACTACAAACTTTGTACCCATATGTTGGGGAAGAGAAATAACTTCCCTATGGCTAGTTTATATACCTAAAAGTTGAGGCTAAAGAAAAATTGAGAACAATATCTTGAAGGGTCTGATGAGCCCTATCGAGGAGTTGGAACTACTTCATGAGAGAATGAGCCTTGAAGGCTTTTAAGCATAAAAATGACTATTTGGCTGGGTGCAGGGGCTCAAGGCTTTAATCACAGCACATTGGGTGGCCGAGATGGGCAGATCATTTGCGCCCAGGAGTTCGAGACCAGCCTGGGCAACGGGGCTCAACCCCCCGTTTCTACTAAAAATATAAAAATTAGACAGGCATGGTGGCTATGATGGTTAATACTGAGTGTCAACTTGATTGGATTGAAGGATACAAAGTATTGATTGAAGGATACAAAATATTGATCCTGGGTGTGTCTGTGAAGGTGGTGCCAAAGGAGATTAACATTTGAGTCAGTGGGCTGGGAAAGGCAGACCCACCCTTAATCTGGGTGGGCACAATCTAATCAGCTGCCAGCACAGCTAGAATATAAGCAGGCAGAAAAATGTCAAGAGAGACTGGTCTAGCCTCCCCACCTACATCTTTCTCCCATGCTGGATATTTCCTGCCCTTAAACATCGGACTCCAAGTTCTTCAATTTTAGAACTCAGATTGGCTCTCCTCACTCCTCAGCCTGCAGACAGCCTATTGTAGAACCTTGTGATTGTGTGAGGTAATACTTAATAAACTCCCATATATATATTCCATATATATACACACCATATATATATATTCCATATATATACACACCATATATATATTCCATATATATACACCATATATATATATTCCACATATATATATACCATATATATATATTCCACATATATATATACCATATATATATATATTCCATTTTTTCTGTCCCTCTAGAGAACCCTGATTAATACAGTGGCACATGCCTGTAATCCCAGCCACTTGGGAAACTGAGATGGGAGGATCAACTGAGTGCAAGAGGTGGAGGTTACAGTGTGCCGTGATCGTGCCACTGCACTCCACCCTGGACAACAGAGTGAAACTTTGTCTCAAAAAAAAAAAAAAAAAAAGAGAAAAAAAAAAGAAAAGAAAGAAAGAAATGACATAATTTGATTTGCTTTGTACCAAGCTCCCTCTGGCTATGAGGAGAACCAATTAAGAAAGAACAAGGCCAGCCGGGCCCGGTAGCTCATGCCTTTGGGAGGCTGAGGTGGGCGGATCACGAGGTCAGGAGTTCGAGACCAGCCTGGCTGATATGGTGAAACCGAATCTCTACTAAAAAATACAAAAATTAGCTGGGCGTGGTGGCAGGCCGAGATCATGCCACTTCACTCCAGCCTGGGAGACAGAGCGAGACTCCATCTCAAAAAAATAAATAAAATAAAAGGCCACAGGCAGGGAGACAAGGAGGTGCTAGAAGTAATCCAGGTGAGAGATCATCACTGCTTGATCCAGAATAGTAGATATTTGAGAGATATTGAGGAGGCAAAAACGACAGAAGTTAGTGACTGACTGGGGTGGGGCTGACAGAAAGGGGGAAGTCGAGAATGCTTCCTGCATTTTGGGGTGGACGGGTAGCACAGGGCATACAGAAGGAGCAAGTTAGAGGCAAGACATAAGTTCAGGCCTGGACATGTTCTATGTAGGGGGCCCAATGTTTATCCAGCAGGTGATATCCAGTAGGTAGCTGGATATGAAAATCTAAAATTCAAGAGAGATAGTAATTAAAACATGGCAGTATATAGAGGACCTCTATGGTGAATGTGCTATGAGCAAGCAAACAAAATCCAGCGGGGAGGAGAATTCTACTAAAATGTAAGAGATTGGTGGAAGAAGAAAAGACCACAAAGGAAACGGGGAACAAGCAGTCAGAGAAGCAGGAAGTCAGAGTACAATGTTTCACAGAACAAAGAGGAAAAGGTGTCAGGAAGGCAGTCCACATCTATTGCTGCTGAGATTCAGAAGACAAAGGTCTGGAGCGCCCACAGGATATAGCAACAAGGATATTATTAGTGACTTTGCCAAGAGCTGTTTATAGACAGAATGAAGGAAACAGCCAGGTGGCAGCAAATTGAAGAGAGTATGGGAGGTGAAAAAGTGGAAACGGCTGTAAATGTCAGGAGGTTTGTGTGGGAGGGGAAAGAAGAAATTGGGTGAAAGAGTAGAGTTGTCATCATCTTTGTCATCTCTTCTGTAACTGTTGCTTTTCCTCCAGACGTGAGCACAGAGACAAAGGAAAAGAGCAGAGAATGGAACATATTTACAAAGGGAGATCTGAGAAGGCAGAAGGGTTGAGATTCCAAGAAGAGAGGGATGCTTTGGCCAAGATGAGAGAAGAGAAGGAGCAAGGGTGGAAGGCAGGCACTGACTAGGGGCAGAACAAGAAGCAGAGATGATTACTGAGTAACAGCTTCTACTTCTTCTGAAATGGGATGCAAGGTTATCTGCTGAGAGAGAGGCAGGACACAGGAGAGGTTTGCAGAGGTGATTCATCTCTTTTGCCACCTTCACTGATTATGCATGTGGGTGCTTCATTTTGTCCCTGAAATTACCAATTCACTGACAGGGGCTCTTCACGTGTATCCTGCTATTTTTTAAGGGTTAGTTGAAGTACTAAATATTATAGATGAAATTAGGCTAGACAAAATGGAGTTAAAGAAGTAGATAATGGAGCTTGTCAGGAAAAAATAAGCGAGACATTTTCCTAATATAAAACTCCCTTTCAACTGAAATGATAAACCACTTCTGTATAGGATGGATTTCAGAATCTTCCTGAATATCTGTTTTTGTCTATTCTTACATTCATATTAGACTTTGGGGTCCCTGTGCTATCAATATAGAGAAATCTGCCACAAATAAAAGAGTCTAGCACTAAATATTTGTGAAATGGCAGATTCTTTTGTATCTCACATATTCTATAAGACATTAAAAATTTTCAGATTTGAGCCAAATTTATTTTACAAATCCCTTCTTCATTTTTTGTAACACTGTCATCAAAAATACAGTACATTATATTGCTTGGATATCCGTTTATTAGATCTCATGCATTAAATTGCATTCTGAATAAAATGCTAAAATGATCTCATTTGAATAATTGATATGCTCCCTCCATCCTGATAACAAATTTTATGCAACTTATTAGGTCTCCTCTCCTTTGACATAGCCACAAAGAAATTTTTATGTCTCCTCAGAGCCACCGTACTTGTCCTTGTAGTTAGCATATACCTCTATTTCCACTTTGTGGTTTCAAATGTCACCTTCTAATCTGTTATCCTGAATTGATGTGTCCCTCCTGGAAATATCCTTTTGGGGTGTGTGCTACAAATTAATTAATTAAAAGATCAACCTAACCTTGTGGTCAGTTGAAAGCAATTCAATTTCTCCACGAACACTTATGTGTTTGCCTGGTATTCAGAGCACATAATACATTTGTAGAAGCTAAATATCCAACTTTGCTCTAAAATCCCGAGCCTACACTGGAAAAAAAAAAATCTTGAAAAATTCTCACACGTTAGATTGAATTGTGTCCACATCTACTCATTGGCATTTCAACCTTTTATTAAACCACAAAACAATGTATAAAGGAAACAAACAAAAGTATAATTCGTCAGTGTTCAAAAAAAATTGGGGACCTCAGTATTTGAGTATATTTTTTGTTGCCCATTTGACCTGGATGTCTTCCGGAAAGTAGCGTTCTAATTTTTCTGAAGATAATTGTAGCTCTGTTTGCTTGGATGTTTTTATTCTCTCAAGTGATTTGTTTTACTCAGTTTATACCATTCACCTGCCTCATGTTCTTTTCCAGGAGCCAGCCCATGATACTGAGAAGTGATACACATCTGGTACCTTTAAAAGCAGCATCTGCATTGCCTGCAATAATTAGCATTTTGCTTTGCGGTGCATGCTGCTTTGCATTTATACTGCACCCTGAATCAAATGACTTTAAGACCCTGAATTAGTTAATATACACAACACAGCTCTCTTGCCCAATATCTCAGAAAGATCTGAAGAAATTTTATTCAAATTTAACCTAGAAAATGGGTGAAAGTGAAATTAGGCAAGCCAGGCAATAAAGCAACAAGCCTAGAATAAGAGCACCTGGAGATGAAAAACCTGGCGCTGCGTTTATAAGCCACGCTACTTCCCTGATAATTCCTGAGCACTAATGAAAGCAATCAACACTGCACACAGCTTGCCTCCACGCACACCCTGCATGCTGGTGGATTACCAATGCCCCGGATGCCTTCTTCCTGAGAGCACAGAAGAAAGCACAATAAAGGTCAACTATCCCATCATCCTAGAGTTTCCTTTACACTGAGTGAAACTGGAATGATAGAAATCATTCAAGAATGCCGCCTTATTTTCTCCAGAAGCACTGTGCGTTGTTTAAAGGCAATTTTTATAAATGACT
Source organism: Theropithecus gelada (assembly GCF_003255815.1). NCBI lineage: Eukaryota > Metazoa > Chordata > Mammalia > Primates > Cercopithecidae > Theropithecus > Theropithecus gelada. The sequence goes on along the minus strand of NC_037680.1, from coordinate 68,463,112 downwards.
CCTGGAGGTTAAAAGTCTCATGTTTTGTCTTTGTAAAAAGTCTAATTCGTCCCCCCCCTCTCCCCGCCCCATAACACCTACGCACTGGAGAATGTGAAAAGAATACAGTACATACAAATTCTGTTCTGATTGGTAGAGATGGAATTTGGTAACTTCATTTTGGATCAGGAAATAAGTTATGTCTTTGCTGAAGCTGTGGGTTTAGTAGACTGTAAAGTGCATGTTTAATCTCATTAGCTTTTCCAGAAAGTGGGGCTGTTGTGATGCATTTTAGAATTTTTACTATGTTTATAGGGTGATTCACAACATGCAATTTAAAATAAATGAGTTGTTCCGACATCATCTTTTTCCTACTAGGTTTAGACTGTACCCTTATCGTGTAAAAAATTTCCACTATTATTTGGAGTCTATTTCTAAACTTCCTATTTATTCCTCTAATCTATCTATTTATGCACTGGTAGAAAACTGCATTAAGTTCTGAGGCTCTATAATAGGTTTAATATCTGGTAGGGTTAGTTCCCCTTCAAAGTTTATTTTTTAAAATTTACTATCTATTTACATTTTTCCACATATTCTTTTGCATCAATATGAATATTTCAAAAAAAGTCATTAATCTTTTTATTGGGTTGCCAATTTATAAAATAGCTTAGAAAGAATCATACCTTTGACTATTCCTATCCAAAATACAATGTATCTTTCAATTTGCTCAGCAGTATTTTATTGCCTTTCAACAGTACCCCAAACTTTCCTTTACATAGATTATGCACAAACTTTATTAAGTGTATGTCTAGGTATTTTATTTTTTATGCTGCTACTGTATGAGATCTTTTCTATTAGATCTTGCACATAGTTGTTACTTGTATATGAAAGCTATTGATTTATATATAAAGGTTACCACACTACCTTATTTAACCTCTTATTGGTTTAGTGTTTCTTTTTCAGTTCATTCTCTTGGGTTTTCCAGGTATAAAATCATATCTACAAAACGTGATTTTTTTTTTTTCTTTTAGCTTTCTTTAAAATTTTTGTACCTCTATTGTCTTTCTTTAGTATAATTTTATGGACTATTCTTCAGTACAAAGTCAAATAAAAGTGTTCAGCATGGGAATACACGTCTTATTCTTGATTAAAGTGAGTGGAATTCCAGAAAAATAATTGAACCCTTATATATGATACACCTTATATATGATACCTTATGTATGATAACAGGACAAAATCCAAATCAATCCAAGGTTTACATGGAAATAATTAAATCATATAAGTAACTATGGGAGAATTCCTTTATAAACTTTGTTCCAAGGAGTTCTTTCAAAACCTCAAATTCCAGAAGCCATAAAAGACTGATAAATTTGATTACATTTAAAAAGACTTTTATGTGTTGAAATAAAATAAAAACAAAGGCAAAAGACATAAAACAAACTCTTTTTTTAAAAACTGTATTTACAACTCATTTAACAGAGAAAGAGCTAAATTAAAATATGAAATGCTCCTAAAAATTGATTTAAATAATCAAAGACCAATAACTCAACAAAATAATGGGCAAAGGATATAAACAGACTTCACAGAAAGTGAAATATAAATATCTCACAGTCCTATGAAAAGATAATATCATTCATATTAACAGAAATGCAAATTAAAATGACACTGAAATATCACCTATCAGCATGGGTAAAATCTAAAAGCTTGATAAGACACTATTCTAGCAAGTCATTAGGGAAATATTTTTAAACTTCATTGGTAGGAATATGAACTGCTGAAATCTTATGAATGAAAAATTGGTAATATCTATCAATATTACAAATTTAAATACCATCTGACTCAGCTCTTCTGCTCTGGGACTGTATCCTACAGACATATTTGCCATGTGCAAAAATGAATAATGTACAAGGTTATTTATGATGGCATTGTTTGTAAGAACAATTGATTGGAAACATTTCTAATGTTTATCTAGAATTGACTGGTTAAATGAATTATTCATAAACGGAATATTATGTAGCTGAACAAAATAATGAAAAGCCATTTGGTGTGCAAATTTGAAAAGTCCTTGAAGATATTGTTGGATGAATGGCCGGGCGCGGTGGCTCAAGCCTGTAATCCCAGCACTTTGGGAGGCCGAGGCGGGTGGATCACAAGGTCAGGAGATCGAGACTATCCTGGCTAACATGGTGAAACCCCGTCTCTACTAAAAATACAAAAAACTAGCCGGGCGCGGTAGCGGGCGCCTGTAGTCCCAGCTACTTGGGAGGCTGAGGCGGGAGAATGGCGTGAACCCGGGGGGCGGAGCTTGCAGTGAGCCGAGATCGCGCCACTGCACTCCAGCCTGGGAGACACAGTGAGACTCCGTCTCAAAAAAAAAAAAAAAAAGATATTGTTGGATGAAAGTAAAAATTCAAATGTAAGCCACATATAGAATATCCTTTCTATTTAAGAGAATGCTGGGTAATAAGAAAATATTTATATTTCTATTGGTTTGTGCATGAATAAACAAATTATAGATGCAAACATAGGATACTATTAAAGGTGGCTACCTATGACAGTACAGTAAAAAACTCAGCAAATTGGAGACAATAATAGAACAAAGACATTTCACTATATCTTGCCTATCTTTCCTTCTTTCCTTTTTCCTTCCTTTCTTTCTTCTTTTCTTTCTTTCTCTTTCTTTTTTTCTTTCTTTCTTTTCTTTAGGTTTTTAACCACTTAATACATTTTTTTAAATAAAGTAGGGACTTCACAGAGAGGTAAGAACAGGAAGAATAGGGTCAAACTCCTCTTACATACCAGCTGAAAAATAAGCGAAGTACATGAAAAAATTTCTCCCAGAGATGGCCCAGACAGAAGAAGATGAAAGCAAGCCATCAAGATGCTCTCCTTTCCAAGAAAGCACAGTTCACAAACTCACCTAATGTGGCAAGGACCACTAATAGACCATACTAAACATTTGTGCATGGAATAGAAATGGGCACTTGCTCTAGGATAACTCAGGTCTCCAAACTGGGCAAATAAACCATGTCTTTATAATTATTTTTATATAGGGCTTCTTCCTCTAGGTCACACAGCTTGGTCAGCAGGAGTATGGATTTCAGCATCCACTCAGACAAGTGCCCTTGTGCAATGACAACCTACTTATATGAGTTCGTTTTCACACTGCTGAAAAAGATATACCTGAGACTGGGTAATTTATAAAGAAAAATAGATTTAATAAATTCAGTGTTCCACATGGCTGGGGAGGCCTCAAAATCATGGCAGAAGGTGAAAGGCACGTCTTACATTGGTGGCAGGCAAGAGAGAGAATGAGAGCCAAGTGAAAGAGGTTTCCCCTTTTAAAACCATCAGATCTTGTGAGACTTATTCACCACCACTAAGACAGTATGGGGAAAACTGCCCCCATGATTCAAGTATCTCCGTCCCAGAACACATGGGAATTCAAGATGAGATTTGGGTGGAAACACAGCCAAACCATATCATTCCACCTCTGGCCCCTCCCAAGTCTCATGTCCTCACATTCTAAAACATATTATACCTTCCCAACAGTTTTCCAAAGTCTTAACTCATTTCAGAATCAAGTCAAAAGTCCACAATCCAAAGTCTCATCTGAGACAAGGCAAGTCCCTTCTGCCTTTGAGCCTGTAAAATCAAAAGCAACTTAGTTACTTCCTAGATACAATGGGGGTACAGGCATTGGGTAAATACAGCCATTCCAAATGGGAGAAATTGGCCAAAACAAAGGGGCTACAGGCCTCACGCAAGTCAAAAACTGAGCAGAGTAGTCACATCTTAAAGCTCCAAAATAATCTCTTTTGACTCCATGTCTCACATCCAGGTCACACTAATGAAAGATGGATCCCCATGTTCTTGGGCAGCTTTGCCCCTATGGCTTTGCAGGGCACAGCCTTCCTCCCAGCTGTTTTCATGGGCTGCTGTTGAGTGTCTGCAGCTTTTCTAGGTGTGTGGTATAAGCTGTTGGTGAATCTATCATTCTGGGATCTGGAGGACGGTGACCTTCTTCTCACATCTCTATTAGGCAGTGCCCCAATAGGGGCTCTGTGTGGGGGTCTCAACCCCACATTTCCCTACCCCACTGCCCTAGCAGAGGTTCTCCATGAGGACCCGCAGGTGTTTCCATACATCCTCTGAAATCTAGGCAGAGGTTACCCAACCTCAATTCTTGACTTTTGTGTACCCGCAGGCTCAACACCACATGAAAGCTGCCAAGGCTTGGGCTTTGCGTTTTCTGAAGCCATGACCTAAGCTGTACCTTGGCCCCTTTTAGCCATGGCTAAAGCAGCTGCAATGGCTGGAAAGCAGGGCACCAAGTCGCTAGGCTGCACACAACAGTGGGGACCCTGGGCCCAGCCCATGAAACCATGTTTTCCTCCTAGGCCGCCAGGCTTGTGATGGGAGGGGTTGCTGCAAAGGTCTATGACATGCCCTGGAGGCATTTCCCCATTGTCTTGGTGATTAACATTTGACTCCTTGTTACTTATGCAAATTTATGCAGCCAGCTTAAAGGCTTGGATTTCTCCTCAGAAAATGGGTTTTTCTTTTCTATTGCATCATCACGTTGCAAATTTTCTGAACTTTTATGCTCTGTTTCCCTTTTGAGACGGAAAGTCTGTAACAGCACCCAAGTCAACTCTTAAATGCTTTGCTGCTTAGAAATTTTTTCTGCCAGATACCTTAAGTCATTTCCATCAAGTTCAAAGTTCCACGGATCTCCAGGGCAGGGGCAAAATGCCACCAGTTTCTTTGCTAAAACATAGCAAGTGTCACCTTTACTCCAGTTCCCAACAAATTACTCATCTCCATCTGAGACCATCTCAGCCTGGATTTCATTGTCCATATAATTATCAGCATTTTGGTCAATGCCATTCAACAAGTCTTTAGGAGGTTCCAAACTTTCCCATATTTTCCTGTTTTCTTCTGAGTCTTCCAAACTGTTCCAGTCTCTGCCTGTTACCCAGTTCTAAAGTCACTTACATATTTTGGGGTATCTTTACAGCAGTGCCCCACTCTCTTGGTACCAATTTACTGTATTAGTCTGTTTTCACACTGCTGATAAAGACATACTTGAGACTGGGTAATTTATAAAGAATAAAGGATTTAATGGAATCACAGTTCCACATGGCTGGGGAGGCCTCACAGTCATGGCAGAAGGTAAAAGATATGCCTTATATGGTGGCAGACAAGAGAGAAAATGAGAGCCAAGTGAAAGGGATTTCTCCTTATAAAGTCATCAGATCATTAAGGATTATAAGGAAGAGAGACAAGAGACAGAGAGTGACAACTCCACTTGGAACTCTTTGCACCATTGCATCAGTACCCTGGGAGTAAGCTACACCAAATAGAAAAAAAGGTAGGGGGCCGGGCGCAGTGGCTCAAGCCTGTAATCTCAGCACTTTGGGAGGCCGAGACGGGCGGATCACAAGGTCAGGAGATCGAGACCATCCTGGCTAACACGGTGAAACCCCGTCTCTACTAACAAATACAAAAGACTAGCCGGGCGAAGTGGCAGGCGCCTGTAGTCCCAGCTACTTGGGAGGCTGAGGCAGGAGAATGGCAAAAACTGGGAGGCGGAGCTTGCAGTGAGCTGAGATCCGGCCACTGCACTCCAGCCTGGGCGACAGAGCGAGACTCCATCTCAAAAAAAAAAAAAAAAGAAAAAGAAAAAAAGGTAGGAATTTCTACCAACCCCAGTTTCCTACTATGGTTCATCCCTCCCCAGTGTGATGAATACTTTTCTGAATGAATGAGACATTTTTCCTAAAAGAGAAAGAGGCCAGGCACAGTGGCTCATGCCTGTAATCCCAACATTTTGGGAGGTTGAGGCGGGTGGATCCCCTGAGGTTAGGAGTTCAAGACCAGCCTGGCCAACATGGTGAAACCCCATCTCTCCTAAAAATACAAAAAATTAGCCAGGCATGGTGGTGGGTGCCTGTAGTCCCAGCTACTTGGGAGGCTGAGGCAGGAGAATTGCTTGAACCCGGGAGGCAGAAGTTGCAGTGAGCCAAGATTGCACCATTGCACTCCAGCCTCGGCAACAGAGGGAGACTCTGTCTCAAACAAACAAAAAAAAAGAGAGAGAGAGAGAGAGAAAGGAAGTGAGAGAGGAAAGGAATAAGGAAAGGAAGAGGAGCGGGAGGGGGAAACTATAGGAAAAACAAACTACTTGCCTTATAGTCAGTTTCAATGATTCCTCAATAAATAAATAAATAAAACCCTCTGAGGCAGAAGCACTGAGCTGAGGAAATATATGAGGCCACACAAAAAGGAGTTACAATCAGGCAGCTTCCCACCAACTGACATATTCATCCTGACTCAGAGGCATTTTCCTAAAACAAAACAACATTTGCCCAGATTGGCAGACAGACAACAAGAAAATGATGTCATGTGCCTAAAAGCAATCACAAGGTTAAGGGCAAAATTAGATGTGGAAACTTGTTCTCTTCAACAAATACATAAAATATCATTTTCTTTCTGCTTCTTTTGGGACTGTTCATGCCTCAATTTTCTCTTCATCCTTCTCTGCCTGCCTAATAACCAAACTATTAATATAAATCTATATCACCTCTTTTTTATTATAACATATAAAAGGAGGAGTAGAAAATGTCAAGCTAAACAGTGAGCAGACTCAGAAAAATGTACCATGTTAATTTTTATTCAAATAACAGATCAAAATAAACCTGCCTTCTATCAAAAATAAGTATACAGAAAATAAACAGTGTTAAGTCCTTTGAAGTTTTGGCAAGAAAATCAAAATAGCATGATAAAACTGGAGGAGTGTATTTTTATAAAGATTTGTTCCAAGAAACAAACATTTTAGAACATTGCTTTTATAATACTTAAAATGAAAGATAAGATATAGGAAGATATTTTTGGAAGAGAGTTGACTGCATTTCGGGAAAATAAATCTAAAGAAGGTAAGATAACTAATAATGTCATGATAGTATTTAAAATATCACTTTAAGCCATAAAGAGCTAAACTGACCTTGCAGAACATTAAACCTGGGCTGTGAAAAAAGATTTGACACACTCTTTCAGAGAGCAAAGGTAAAGGAAAAAGAAATTAAAAATCAGTGTCATGGTCCGTTTCCTGTTGCTATAATGTAATACCTGAGACTAAGTAATTTACAAAGAAGTTTATTTAGCTTGGAATTCTGGAGCCTGGGAGGTCCAAGATCAGGAGGCTGCATCTGGTTGGCTACTGGTAACAGCCTTATGGTGCATCATAACATGGTGGAGAGGAGGAAGAGGAGGCAGGCATGTGCAAAGACATCAAACATCAGAGGCAGCCTTGTTTTATAACAAGCCCCTCTCAATGTAACTAGTTCAGCCCCTGGAGAGCAAGAACTCCCTCTCATGTGAAAGGCATTAATCCCTCTTAATGACCTAATCACCTTTTAAAGGCACCACTTCCCAATACCACTATATTGGAGACCAAGCCTCAACATGAGTTTTGGTCAGGACAAACCACATTTAAACCATAAAAGTCAGAGGAAAAGGACAAAATAGAAAAGCAAGCAGCAGAAATCTGACAACTAGATAATTGATCTTCTCTGATGAAAAAATAGAAGAGTCCAGTCCAAAGCCACTTAAGAAATAGGGTTTTACACTTTCAGCATTCTCTTCTAGTTCACCCTTCCTAAAAACTGAATGCTAGCTCAAATGTTCAATGCATTGATCCTCATGCCCATATTGTGGGTTGTTTTCCTCAGGAATCAAATTTGAAAGTAGCACCTCTAATTTCTTGTCTTGAAAGAGAATAAATGTATTTATCAGACAAAAAAAAGAAAGAAAGACACAGCTGTAAAATATGTAGTATTGATTTGTATATTGACTGGTAATAATAATAACAATAATAACTTAGGTATATTGAATATTTCCTGTTTCAGGGACTGTGGGAAGCATTTCCTAATTTTTTTTTTTTTAGATAGTCTCGCTCTGTCACCCAGCCTGGAGTGCAATGGTGTGATCTCGGCTCGCCTCAACCTCCGCCTCCAGGGTTCAAGCGATTCTCCTGCCTCAGCCTCCCGAGTAGCTGGGACTACAGGTGCCCACCACCATGCCCAGCTAATTTTTCTATTTTCAGTAGAGATGGGGTTTTACCATCTTCGCCAGGGTGGTCTTGAACTCCTGACCTCAGGCTCAGGTGATCCACCCGCCTCGGCCTCCCAAAGTGCTGGGATTTCAGACGTGAGCCACCACACCAGTGGCATTATCTAATTTCATAGCCACTAACAATTCTATGAGGAAAGTTCTATTCTCATCTCCATTGTACTGGTTAGTAACTTACAGCTTAGCATGATTAAGTAATTGGTCAACAGTTACAGTTAGGAGAATGGAGAACAGGAACTTGAGCCCCATTTATCTTTCTCCAGAATGCATGCTCTTACTTACCTTGACGTTGCCATGGGACAATGGTTCTGAAAGTTCAGGTTATCCTAAATTATAATGCTCATTCCCAAGATGTTCCTTTGTGGTAGCTCCAGAGCCAATGTAGCCAATGAAAGAATCACAATAATTTGGATCTCTACTATGAGCAAATCAACCTCCAAGTTTCTTTGCCTAGTTAAGTTTTTATTGTTTCTATGATACATAGAAATTTGTAGCTTATTATTGGCCACAGCCCAGAACTATATTAATCACTATTGTGGCCTAGTAAGTCTGCTTTGCTTGTAAGTGAAACTGTGGACTTCTCCAAATGACGAAGAGACAACAACAACAACAAAAGGTAAGGGACAGGGGAAAAGAGAAAAGAATCAATAGACTATAAGAGTAAACTCAGCTTTCTAACTGACCAAGCAGATTCCAATTAATCACCCAAGCTCTAACAACTGCACAGAGTCCTGTCTATATCAGACAGGTCATTAAGTGTCCAAAGAAAGAAAAAAATATCTCCATATTTGACCTTAATTTAGATGGCATGTGTCATAATCTGTTACCTTAGTCATAAGACCTTGCTACATTTTACATAAAATGCCAAGTGAATTTACTGAGTCAATTTGTAAATTGAAGGGAAAACACTGGCTTCCCCCAGACTAATGTAACAGAAAAACTTGTCTATGGTATAATTAAAAAAAAAAAAAAACCTCTCCCAAAAGGAAAGAATAAACAAACCTGGAAAAGAATAAGACATACCTGTATATTAAGCAAAACTTATTAAAGTGACCAACAGCTTGATGTATCCTAATAAACTTACTGAATTTTTAGGATGAAGAAGAAACCCACAAGAATACAGGCAGAAAGAGAAGGTGACATAGAATAAGTAACAAAAAACCAGGCTGTCCTCAGACATCTCCCCTGAAACATTAGATTTTAGGAAAAAAAAAAAAAAAAATGAAGCAGTATCTACTCCATATCCAATATTATCTTCCTGAAGACTCAACATGCACATTAATGTAGTAAAGATTCTGCCAAAGTCCTGCGATGTGTGTAAAAAAGAATAACGTTTAGCTGCCTACACATACTAACTTCTCATAGCTTCCATAAAAGGTGAAGTTATTGTTTTATTTATTTAACAACAAAAAGAACACTGAAGCACAAGGAATTTGATAACCTGCCTGAGGTCACATATTTAGAAAGTGGCTGATACTCAGATTTGAACCCAGTCCCTGCAGTTCAAGAATCTGTACTTTTTGCTGTTAAATTGTTTTGAAAATAAACAAATAGTATAAAAGATAATGTGCTAGTACTGAACTAGTGATAGTGCCACGTTCAGTTTATTTCTGATAGCTCCAATCATACCTCAGGTTTTAGCTTAAATGTCATTCCATTAAGGAGATCTCTCTTTTCATCCCTTTCAGACCAGGTCTGTCCATCAGGGTATAACCAGGAAATTAGAGCACTCTAGATATTTCAGAATAAGGAGACCTTATTCAAGGAATTGGTTACCAAAGGTGATGAGAAGTCAAATAGGGGGCAGTGAAGCGACATAGAGACTGGTAACAGCAGGAAGTTTCTAGTACAACCTTTAATCTCTGTGGAGTAAAAGGACAGTGGCCACAAGCAGTGTCTCAGAGATAGACCATGACTGTTTAGAGAGAGTTAGGACCACAAAGTGAGGAACTGCGATAGGATCTGGAAACAAGAGATGCAGCTATTGCTGGAGAGATGAGGTGAGACAAATAAAGAAGGGGAAAATAAATTGAATTCTCCTCTCCCACATTTCAGTCTCCTGCCAGTTCCTGCCGGTGGCTTAACCTATCTGATAGGCTTAGGGCGAAAGAATTTTGGTAACATTGCTTGCTATGACACAGAGCAGAGCACTGGAAAAAAAGTAAATGCATATAAACTTGTCTTGCTATACCACTAAAATACCCCCATAGTATCCTTACTGTAATATGCTTCACCCTTGTATCCATTCAACAATGTACCTTTTAGATGGCCTATCAGGAAAGGGCCTGTGCCGTTAGCTGACAGCCTCCTGCTGTCGTATCGCCCAGATCCACCATGGTGTTCAACAGGGACCACATGCTTTCAGGGCTGCTCTGAGCTGATAACTCAACGCAGCAGAGGCATTAGAGCTGGGCCAGTACTGGCCAACGTGGGACTCTTCTAAAAAGCAAGTTTTGCTCAGGGCTCCCCATCAGCCTAGCCGAGACTTTCTCAGACCTGCACTATAGTCTTAGGTTCTTTCCACCTAATCCTCCTTCCTCCATCTTTTCCTTCTGCAAAATTGTCAGGCCTGCATCACGGTCTGAGGCTTTCTGCATATACTCTCTTTCCCTTTCTCTGTTATCCCTCATGGGTATTGCCTTCAATAAATCTCTTAGAGTTCTAATTACATCTTAGCATATGCTTTCCCGAAAAACTCACCAAACAAGAACTTCCTAGAGAGGACAGAATGTACAGATCTTATTCACTGCTATAGTCCCACGACCCAGTATGGTACCTGATATATAGCTGTTGCTCAATATATATTTAATAAAACAGTGTAAAATGTTTGAAGGAATGAATTGACACTACACAAAAGATCTTTAGCAATAAGTATTAATCACAAATAGATTCAAGATAAGCAGTAAGTAACTAGCCTTCAGATGAAGATTCATTATGAGTCATCTTGCAATTTGCAGCTTGCTCACACATACAAAAAGAATTCTGTATTAGTCATTAAACTGAAAAAAATCAAATATTCCTGGACTTGATATGGGGAGAACTCCCACAATTCTTCTTTGGTTTCCAAGTGAAGCAAATAGCTTTTAACTTAGCATTTCAAAATTTTCAGACTTCTACTATTCACTGAAAGATGTGTGTATTCAAGAGGTAGCGAACAAAGAATCCAAACTACATAAGGTCAGAAGACAAGATAATTAATAGGATTAATCTTGCAGTCACAGAACTGAACACTACAGAATCCAATATAACTGCCCCTGTCCCTGTTGGCTTTTTATTTGAGTCTCACATTTTTTCCCCTTTTTTGAGAGGAAAACATTTAAAATATCTAAATCACAGCTGAGATTACTAAAACCAAGCACACAGTGTTATGGAGAGTTAACAATTTTCTTTCATCTTACTCCACATAACCAAAAGCAAGATAAGAAGATAGGATGTCAGAAGAAATAATAGACATCCTGTTAAGTGTCAACCTCTTTAAAAATGGCTCTTTTGCCTCTAAGATTAACCCTATCCTAAGACAAAAATCTGAACTAGGCAGACACCTATATACTTTTGTGTGAATATCTAGAGACATTTAGGTTTAGTTTTCAAAAGGAATATGCATCCATTCACAGTTCAATTTCAATTTTTTTCAGGGATTATGAAAAATAAATTAAGCAAAAACATATTAATAATCATTCCCCTTTCCTGTATTTCCTATAAATTGGTACATAAATCTATAGGCTTAATATGATTCAAGTGTTCCTTTTTTGGCAGGACTACATCAGAGGCGGTATTGTGAACTTCCATTGAGAGGCACATATTGTCTGGCCATCTTCCATTTCATGATGCCAGTAGTCACTGCTGCTTAATGCCCAGCTCCTTCAAGTCAGTAGGAGCTGCAAAATGCTATTGTTGTAGTTTTTTCTTCATTTATTAACTTGAATGGTTTATAAAGAGAAATCATTCCTTATTAATAATGTGATTGCTTTAGGTACATGTAGCATAGGAAAAGAAGAATAAAAGTTAGATTCTATCAATTTACTTACCAGTTCTCAAAGTAATGAACTGGATCCATAGCATCCTTCGAAAGTGAGCAATGAGTTTTTCTCTTCTATTTTAGCATCATTATGAATGCATTTATTTAAATATATTTTGTATGTTTTAATCCATTGTAACTATTATCTTTACTGATGCACAAATTAGTCCATCCTTGGTCAGTGGCAACCTGCTCAAGTTGGCTCCTGAGTCCTATTAAAACAATTCCTACAGTCTTTGATAGCAGCTTTGCTTTCAAGTATGACAAGATTTCCCTCCTTACCTTGTACATTTCCTGCCCCGGACTGCCCTGTTTTCCTGCTCCTTAAATTAGCCTCTTTTCCAAAATGTCCTGGTTTCAGAGACCCTAATCTATGAGCTGGTGGTGCTCATTTGCTGCTGGATCGGTTATTGTTCCAGGCCTTTACAGAAAACAGAAGTAGGAAGTGTGTAATTTGGAAAAAGGATAAAATGTATCATGTATCCAGACCACATTGATACTTCCCATTCAAATTCAGAACTAAAGGATTTTTACAAGTTTTGCACTATAAATTGACAGTATAGGCACACAGTCAGAAAAACTCTGATTATGGAAAAACAGGACAATCTTGTTTCTTTAAAAGGAGAAAGAGAGGAAAACAGAGATAGAAACAAGAAAATGGAGGAGACATTTACTTCAGAAGAGAATTAAGATATACCCATTAAAATAGCCATTATTTAAAAATCAAAGCAAACAGAAAATGACAAGTATTGATAAGAATATGGAAAAATTTAAACCCTTGTGCACTGTTAGTAGGAATATAAAATGTAATTGTCATCTGATCCAACAATCCCATTTTTGGATATATACCCAAATAATTGAAAGCAGGGTCTTAAAGGGATATTGATACACCCATGTTCATAGCAGCATTTATAGTCAAAAGGTGGAAGCAACCCCAATGTCTACTGATGGATGAAGGAAAAAGCAAAATGTGGTATAAACATACAATGGAATATTATTCAGCTTTAAAAGGAAGGAAGTTATGACACATGCTACAACATGGATGAACCTTGAGGGCAATATGCAGAGGGAAATAAGCCAGTTATGAAAAGATAAATATCACGTGATTCTACATATAGGTACCTAGAGTAGCCAAATTCATAGAAACAGAAAGTAAAATGATCATTGCCAGGTGCTGGGAGAATGGAGAGTATTTTTAATTTTGATAGGTACAGAGTTTTAGTTATGCAAGATAAAAAGAGTTCTGGAGACAGACGCTGGTGATGATTGCACAACAATGTGAATGTGCTTAATACCACAGAACTACACACTTAAAACTGGCTAAGGGCCAGGTGTTGTGGCTCATGCCTGTAGTCCCAACAATTTGGGAAGCCAAGGCAGGCAGATTACTTGAGCCCAGGAGTTCAAGACCAGACTGGTCAACATGCAAAACTCCACCTCTACAAAAAATACAAAAATTAGCTGGGCGTGGTGTGCATGTCTACAGTCCTAGCTACTCAGGAGGCTGAGGCAGGAGAATCACTTGAGCCCTGGATGTTGAAGCTGCAGTGATCTGTGATCATACCACTGCACTCCAGCCTGGGTGACAGAGTGAGACCTTGTATCAAAAAAGAAAAAGAATGGCTAAGATGATAAACCTTATGTTATATTTATTTTGCTACAATTTTTGAAAGTGAATTCAATTGCATATCAACATATTGCAATGTAATTTGGATCTGAATTCAAACTATTAAAAGTATGGGATATCATAGTTTGCATACCTCACAGACTTGAGATTTAATTCCAAGAAAGAGAACTGTGGGAATAAGGAAAATCTTACTGGAAAGGAGGAAAAGCCAACAGAGGTGCGTTAGGAAGGTTGCCACTATAGGCATAGGAGGCTGATTTGCTGGGCCTCCGAGAAGCATGTGGCAGTCTGCCAGGAATTGTCTATTTGAAGGACAGGAGGCTGAAACGCTGCTCTACAGGCTCCCGTCCCCATTAGGTCAGTGTTATCCTTGGGCTTTTATCCCCTCACTTTTTGGATGCATTGTGGTTTGGCCCAGTGGTGTGCTGTCTGCCTTGGCGCAGAAAGGCTTGGGATGCATGCTTGAATGAGACACTGAGTGAGCCTGAGTTCATACAGAACTGTGAGGCTGACATCCATCGGGGCAGGAGAATGTGACTTGGAGACCACAAAAGACAAAGCAGGAAACAAAGACACTGAATGCATACTGATGATACAGAGGAAAGATGATTAAAGTGTTTTTTTAGATTTGATCATTGTATTGTGTTATGTTTAAAAGAGAGCGAGAGAGAGAGATAATTCTTATTTTAAGATACAATCTGGAATATTTGCACATGAATTGATTTGGGATTTGTTCCAAAATAATCTGAGAGAGGGAAAGAGGTAAAGTATATAGAAATAAACTGTGGTTCTTAATTGTTTCAGTCTTCACATATTGCAGTAGATATTGCCAAAAGCATGGACTGGGATATAGAAAGGCAGTGCTTTAAGTTGACCACACAACTTCACAGAAAAAGAAGCAGGATGACTTTTTGAACAAAAGTCTGTTAAGATGAAAAACCAAGGTGTTGTGTGTACATGTATATCCACTAGACTATTTCTTGATTATTTAAGTCCATACAATAATTTGTATATGGAACCTGCAACTTTAAGACACAGTTTAAAAAAATTGTAGACTCTGCCTGTAGTGACTATGGTATTTTCCACACTGAGTACAGAAAACTATTGATCACATATTGATCTGGTAGATACATCCTATAGATCTTTGTCAGTAATATCATTTCCAAACATGAAGGGCAACAATATTTTGCCATTAATATGAAGAACTACCATGTATTGCAGGGACACAATTAGACAGCAGTGAAATTGAGAATGTTCTATGAATGATTATATAAAATATGTCAGTACTTAGCCATTTCTAAATCAACATTGTAGTCCATTAATGTTAACGTGCAATTTATGGATGACTATAAGCACAAAGCTCTTTTTAAATTCAGATAATTTTGGTAGCAATGTGCATGCAAAAATAAATATTAAGTAAATCTCATGCTCTGTTCATGCAACATATGATTATATGCAATGCAATAAAATAATTTTGTACTGGGATACATATGAAAAATAAATCACATTCTGATCCTAAAATAAATATCAATAAAAATGCTAGACAATTCAAAAACAACCAAACATGCTTTCCCTGGATAAACATAGATCTACTTCAACAATAATTACAAATTATCAATCATTGGCTTTTACTGGAGAGTTCAAATGCTTCTGCAGTTTTCTAATTATTCCTCTTCCTCTACAAAGATGTCTAATCAGCCAGTTAAATCAAAGTGTTTAGTAATGGCCCTCTGTGTAAATAAAAGCACTGGCTGTAGAAACCCACATTTCAAAAGTGCATCCCTTACTAATTGTGTTTTATTTGAAAATGTCTTCATAGACTCTGATGTGGTGTGGATGTTTCCCCACCCAAATCTCATCTTGAACTGTAGCTCCCATAATCCCCACATGTCATAGGAAGGACCCAGTGACAGGTAATTGAATAATAAGGGTGGTTTCCCCCATGCTCTTCTCGTGACAGTGAATGAGTTCTCATGAGATCTGATGATTTTATAAGGTGCTTTTCCCCTCTTCACTTTGCACTTCTCCTTTTCTGCTGCCATATAAAGAAGGACATGTTTGCTTCCTTTTCCACCACGATTGTAAGTTTCCTGAGGCCTCCCCATCCATGCTGAACTATGAATCAATTAAACATCTTTCCTTTATGAATTACTCAGTCTCAGCTACGTCTTTAGAGCAGTGCGAGAATGGACTAACACAGTCTCTGTTAAGAGGAGTCTTAAATGTCAACTCTTTTACTTAAGCCAATTCCAAAGAAAAAAATTTTTCTTTATGAAAAAGAGGAATAAAAAGGCAAAGAGAATCTTTCGCACAAAAACTATGCTCAGAAAATGTTTGTTGAATGACCAGGTTTAGAGATTCCAACTTGAGCCTATATTGCCACTGCATTTCAGAAAATTCTATCTGGACATCTCAGGAAAACTGGTAAGGAAGACCTGATTAAAGTTTATTTGCTTCAGAGAATGAAGAAATTTCCAAAGAAAGTCATCCAAAAAGATAAAAATGACCCCAAAACACTGCCTTGATTGCTAACAAAAGAACCCAAGCTGGCATTCACTTCTCATTCCCTCCTGCTGGATGCCCGTCGGGTACCCAGGAAAAGACAGGGCTTCAGGTAAAACCTCAAGGTCCTATTTCATTAAAAATCCATACAGAAAGAGACACCAACAATGTAATGTTGATATACCTTAAAAGATTTACACACAAACTAGCTGGGCGACGTGGCGGGCACCTGTAGTCCCAGCTACTCGGGAGGCTGAGGCAGGAGAATGGCGTAAACCCAGGAGGTGGAGCTTGCAGTGAGCTGAGATCCGGCCACTGCACTCCAGCCTGGGCGACAGAGCCAGACTCCGTCTCAAAAAAAAAAAAAAAAAAAAAAAAGATTTACACACAAAATGGGAGAAAGACCTCATCCCCCACTTTGTCACAAACCATCCTGCAGTTCAGCCACTTAGAGGGCTCTGTCACATCCCTCATGTGCCCACCAGGAGACTCCAGTGCCTGACTGAGAGTGGAACAACCACGTAAAGACCAACTGGACATCTCACAGGCATATGTTGGAATCTCTGAAATGACCATTTCAGGGGAGCACAGATATGGTTTAAGTGGGTGTCAGTGAGAGCCTGCAAGATTTGGAACAGTACTGATAATGTGACTCTATTGTACTTACAAATTAGTGAGCCTGAGTAAACTCAGGGAACAAATAAATGACTAAGCCCCAGTCACTACAAAACACTTTTGCCTTCATGCGATTTTACTTCAATCAAAATCAGAAGGCTGTGATGTCACAGCCAACTGTAATGTATCAGAACAAAGGATAACAATGGGAAATATCTGAGTTTATCCTGAACAACGGTCTGTGACAATTATCACTTATTCTTTAGTTCCATGGTTGCAGGAAATCAATCCAAGCAACTCCTAAGCTCCTTAAAGATTTGCTTGATTTTTTAAATATGCATTCTGGATGGCTTCTTTCGTTTTAATGTCATCTTGTCCTATCATGTCTGATAAACAAAAAAATTAACTCAAGTTGACATCCTTCCTGCCAGAGACATAGAGATATTGAATTATATAAGAATGTTTCTAAATACCAGCCTTTAAATGATAACTGATCTGCAAAAAGCAAGTATTGTTTCAGACATGTCATGTCACATTTCTAACTCTTCATTCTGCATTGTGCTACATCTTGCAATGTCAGCTAACATAGAAAGCAGCAGAACACAACATGACGGGGTGACTTAAAATTGAATGAAAGCCACTATTCAAGCTGAGTATCCATTTTATGCCATCCATTAGGAAAAATATAAGGGCAAAGAATGAAAGGTTATTTTGAACCATTGTTTAAAATAAGCTATGCTTCTTTGAACACTTACATTAAATGATCTCTCTTCTCTGTATCTTTAGTCCATGATTTATTATTGTGAAAGCCAATTTAAAAAATAATCCTATGCCATTTCCCTAATCAACTTGCACTTATGTATGCTGTCAGCTCATTCCATAATATAGTTTTTGGCTTTAAATCATGGGCTTTTTAAAATTCTGGACTTGGAAAGAACATGGGAGATAAGATAGATCAACCCATTTACTGTGCTGATGAAGAAACAATGCCAGGATGTAAAAAGATTTGTCCAAAGTCACATTGCTTTTTAGTGTCTCTCATTTGTACCACATAGGGCATAAGCTGCTATGAGGAGATGCAGCAAACAGAAGGGCACCTTGACATTATTTACAATAGTTTAAACAGCAGACAATTAGACCAAACATACTCTGACTGAATTTCTATTGCATTTTCTTTTCTTGTCACATATCACTGATTTAAGAGACTTTGCTGTGTATTTAGAGTGGTTGAGAAACAAAATGCCTATGAATCCGATGAAATGTGCTAGGTAATAAACCAAAAGTAAAATTAATAGAAAGCCCAAGAACAGACCAAGAAAAGCAAGGGTATGGGCAGGGAATCTGGAGATGAGAGACATCTGATTGCTGCCTAGCTATTGCTCCCATTTCCAAGATGAGAAACCAAAGAGCAGTCATTAGCTTGCCCAAGGTGACCAGGAAGCATATATTTATCAAATCTTCTTTCAGCTACTTTTCCAACAGCTGCTAACTAGACCTTTCCTAATTTATTCTTAATTGCCTTCCCAATATAAATTGCTCTTCTACTGAACCTATCAGTTCAAGTTAGGGTGTGAGACATGATCAAAGGAAGGAAGGACAAAGAGTAAAGAGTCATATCCTACAAAAGTGCCTCTAAAGCCTGGCCGTATTGAAAGGGGCAGAAGAGGCCTGCTTAGAGGAACTTCAGGAGAACCGTAATTCTCTCATCTATCACCAAGGCCTAAAACCACAGTTGAATTGCTGCTGCGTGTTAAGGATTTTTGTTCTTGATGCACAGATGGCCTATCCTAGAGTTTGTGCATGTTACCTTCCCATTGTTCTCATCACGTATTTGACTAAATCCAGTTCTGTCTTGCCTCCCTGCTATGCTCCCTTAGCTCTGCAACCATCTTCCATGACTATAGTACTCATTCCCAACTTTGCTCACTTTTCAAATGTACACAAATCATTTGTTTAATAATACACTCTCCTTTCTTGAAAATGGGGACATTTGTTCAATTCACAGCAGCTTGCATTTCCCCCAATGTCTCTGCTCCCTCAAGTACTATCCACAGTGATTCGTGTCTCCCTAGGAAGTGGACATAGGTGTCTAGACTTAAAAATCTGAGCAGGGCTCTCTGACGATCTTTTTACTTATCTTGACCTTCCAGTTCCCTTACCAATTATTCTTCCTCTCTTCCTAGTCTTAAAAGCATTCTGTCTAACCTAGGAGACAGATGCAAAAGAGGACTCAAAATAGTGGCTTTTTTTGTTGTTGTCCATTGACCTTGTACTGCCACAAGCACTAAGCACTGCAGATAATTTTAAAAGCCTCTTGTCCTCTTTGGTATTTTTTTCAAAAGTCTCTGTTCTCTCTGAGTCTTAACCTTTCTGCCTCTCTTCATGCAGGTTCCTGCGTGTATTTCATGTTTGTACTAGGTCATCTGCCCATCTTTTCTTTCTCTGAGCACAGCCTTTTAAACTTAAGACAACCCAAGTGGTTGGTCCTCAGCCAACTTTAGAGACTCCATAGAGTCCACTCTTTTTATTTCATGAGGAAAGGGGACAATTTAGAATTATACCATCAGGGTTACATTTTTAGAGCCTTCTTTTTTCTCCAGAGCTATCTTGCCTGTTAGGGTCTTGGCTGTGCAGAGTCCTGAGGCAGAAGGGACCTTCATCCATTCTAGGAACTTAAAGGTGGTAAGAGGTGAGACTAAAGTGGTTAAGCCAGGGCTTAAGGGTTTTGATGCCTTAACCTTCAGACTTTTAAAGTTAGCCCTAATAATAATGAGAATGATTTCAGGGTCTCTTCTGTCTTCTGCTAAACATTGCAGGCCCATTTCATTGCCTTGCAGGAAAAGAAAGAAGAGAGCGCTCTCAGAACCCTTTGGAATAATAAGTGTTAATGTTTCTGATTGAACCCATTGTGAGGAAAACCAATGGCTAAAGTGAGATTCGAAGTTGCCTGTGTTCTCAGGAGTCTGAATGCCCACCAGGCCCTTCATCATCAACAGCAGAGGGACCTGCAACAGAGTGCGAGTTTCTACACTCCAGGAAACGAATGCAGCTAATCCAGTATGGATGGGAGGCACCCACATTTTCACATCTGCCATCCACTGAGGCCTCAATGTGCATGCAAATTTGCCCCAACTCCAAGGCTCATTTGGACCCAATGATTCATTCTGGATAACGAGATGTGCCAGGTGAGCAACAGTGCCCTGAAGACTCTGCCCACCTGTGAGTCATACCTTCTGTCACAAGGCATCGTGTGGCCTCTGCTCACGACTCACCACTGCCAATCGCAGAGGTGCCAGTAAAGACAGGTGTTCCTGCTGCTCCTTTTGATGTCACAATGCCCCCATGACTGCTGTCAGAAATCAGTGACTGAGTCTACCTCATGCCTTCTTCCTCCCATCCTCAAACTCCTCTCTTTCCAGAGCCCATTTCCTTACTGTGAAATTGGACAGGTCTCTGCATGCTCCAGAGAGGCCTCCAGATAGAGCATTCACAGCTCTAGCAGCCACTGCTTCAGGAAGCCACCCTGGCACCTTGGAAAGAAAACAAACTGCAGGGGAGAGCTTCTGCTTCCCTTAATCTCTATAGTTAAGCACACAGGAAAAAGACTGGGAGCATAGTTTCAATTATTGGCAGAATTTTCCATAATCTGACAACTCATTGCTTTTGCAACATTTATAATCCCAGTCCTTGGATGGGCAGGCCTGTGCCAATTTGCATGACTGCTATTTAAAGATGAAACCGAAAAGGTATACATATGCTTCAACATGGCTGCAATTTTAGCTGTTCAGAGAACACAGCAAGATAAATAACCATGCCATGAGAAATTACAGCATTATGTACTGCAATAAATATGACAAATGATAGGCCAGATATTCATTGGCTCATAACAGTTGGCAGGCATAACCATCTGTGGATCCAAAGTTCAAACTATTTGTTTTCTCTCCTACATCTGCCTTGATATTTCCCTCCTCAGCTGGATCCTCTGGCCTTTAAGGCATCCTGGACAACCTTGTGAAACCTTTGACTTTATTAGGTTTTCATTAAGAAACATAAGACTTGCAGCAAAAAAGCAAAACTCTCTGTATGTGTGAAAGAGGTGGAGAAAAAAAATGAGGTCTGATGTCCCTTTCTTAGTGTAGGGAGTTTTTTATTTGCAAACAATCTAAAAGCAGGAAAAGCAAACCTAAGGATAATTAAGAAAAATGATGGTGTTTGTTGCCACAGAAGAAATAAATCTTCTGTGTCTCTCGTCTATTTATTGATTAAACAAGGAACCCTGCAATGGATTTAAGTTCCTGCTTTTGTCACTAGAAAGGTAACACTAAAGTCCATTATTTCATTATGTGAAATGCTAATCTATATTTCTCATTTAGAACCTAAACCCTCTGCTTGGTGGAAATCTCACAGCTTATACCACTGATAAGAGAAAGCCTAATGAGCCCTAATGTCACCACAGCAAAACTTGTCCAATTAGACCAGCTGTTCCACAGAGAAGTCCACTGTGAACCTCTAATGCAGAATCTTGACAGTTTGGAGTTGAAAACTCATGCTAAGAGAAATCAGAGTTTTAAAAAGGTATCTACTTCTAAGCACAGCTACTTCTTGCTCTTGATTCTCCCTACTAGGATATAGGAAACGGTTCCATCAGAAAGGTAAGGGAAAAGTTTTTCAGGCAGTGAAGGATGCTAACAGAATTCTCTGTAATAGAAACCTTTTCCTTGGTTACGAACCCAACCTGGATTGAGACAGCTGGGCAGACAACGGACATTCTGATTATGAGGTAGTTTGTCTTCTGTATGAATGTTTTCTCTTTCAGCACTTACTAAAATAAAGCAA
Organism: Theropithecus gelada; assembly: GCF_003255815.1. Taxonomy (NCBI): domain Eukaryota; kingdom Metazoa; phylum Chordata; class Mammalia; order Primates; family Cercopithecidae; genus Theropithecus; species Theropithecus gelada. The sequence continues at coordinate 68,441,402 of NC_037680.1, read as the reverse complement.
AATGGTAACATCCAGGAGCAACTTTTTTTCGCAACTTTTTTTCTACTCCCCTCACACACAAAACCCCAAACCAAAAAGCCATCCAGGGCAAATGTGGTGGGAAAAAGGAAAACACAGAATTATGCTTGGACTACCATTGCTTATCCAAGTGCTGTACTGTCACATCAACATTGTCACAGTAAGGCAAATCTATTTAGCAATAGTTATTGACCAAATGTTCATTCAGTATCTTCTTTGTATAAAAGAAGTAGATTTTGTGGGATGGGGGCAGGTGGGGTGGAGGTGGGGTGGAGAGGGGGGTGTCAGGGGCTAAAGATAAATCAGACAGGGTTCCACCTTTGGAAGCTTCCTGTTCATGAAGAGGAATCATTCTAGTACAAGACAGAGACACAGGGAACACGGACAGTCCTGGGGGCACCAGAGGAGAGGCATGTTCAGCTTTGAGAATAGAATGAAGGAAGGTTTCAGGTGAGACCTGAAGCAAAGCTGATACTTGAACATGCAGCTTTGAGGAAGTAGAAAGGAACAGAGGAAGAATCTCAACAAAAGTAGAAAAGTGCCTGTGAGCCGAGGAGAGTGAGTAAATGGCCAGAGTACCAGGTGCACAAACAAGCCTTGAAAACCATCTATTCACAAATACTAAGTGAGCAATTCTCTTAGTGTATATCTGGCACTCTGGAGCACTGAGAAGACAGAAGTGAACAAAACAAGATCTCCACTCTCACAGAGTTATATTCTAGCTGGGGAAGACAAACATTGATAAAAAAAAAAATGTAGTGTATTACATGGTTTAAAATTAAGTAAGGATAGGGGTTATAGGAAGGGTTCAGAGGAATTTCCTCAATAAAATAACTTTGTTTTTTGAAATGGGGTCTCACTCTGTCACCCAGGCTGGAGTGCAGTGCAGTGGCACAATCATGGATCACTGCAGCCTCCACCTGCCAGATTCAGGCGATCCCTTCTGCCTCAGCCTCCCAAGTAACTGGGACTACAGGCACAGGCCACCACGTCCAGCTTATTTTTCTATTTTTTGTAGAGAAAGGGTCTCACTATGTTGCCCAAGCTGGTCTCAAGTTCCTGGGCTCAAGCCATCCTTCCACCTTGGCCTCCCAAAGTCCTGCGATTACAGGACTGAGCCACTGCACCTGGCTGATAAGGTAACTTTTGAGCAGACACCTAAAGTAAGTGAAGGGTACATTAAGTGTGTATCTTTGAGACTTACAATCCAAGCAGAGACCCTGAGGCAAGACCTGTCTAGTATGGGTGGGGAAAGAGAAGGCCAGGATGGCTGGGCAAAGGTGAAGGAGGCAGGAGATGGATACCAGAGTGTTGGCCCAGGCGGAGGGTGTCCTGCCATATTCTCAGGGCTTGTCTGACAGAGTTAGAATTTGGGATTTCCTTTGAATCAGATAAGAACACTCTGGAGGGTTTAGAGCAGAGAAGTGGCATGACCTAACTGCATTTTGAGATGAGTACTATAACTGCTGTGTAAAAAATAGACAAGAGATGGTAAGCATGGAATCTGAGAGACCAATGAGAAGACCACAGCAACAGGACAGACAAGAACAGTGCGAAAAAGAGATGATGGCGGCATGAAGGAGGAGTAAGTTGTGAATGTGAATCTTCTAAGGGCAAGAAAAGGTTTAAAACACCATTCGTAGAGTGCTTATTCTTAGTTTGAATTCTTTATTTACAAAGTTTAGCTTACACAGCTGCAAGTTAGTTTGACCCTGACAATCATAATATTCAAAATGTACAACTATCAAAGTTAACTGCGATTCCTCTGAAGTCCCAGCTATAATGTTAACCTCTGCAAGCAGGACAAGAAATGATTGCAATGGTGTTACAGCTGATTTGACTATAGCATTAGTGACATTGTCGCTATGGACATTCTCACCCAGGGCTTTGAAACTGCAGTTCTCTCCAGTCACAGCTAAAATGAGAACTCAGGTTAAAAAGCCAACTGCACTCCTCTGTTCCTATAACTACCATTAACCATTAAAGAAGGAATGTGATCTCTTTGTATAACAGCCACTGCTGGCCGGATGAGTATACAGAGTCCGGGACCGGGCGGCGGCGGAGCCGGGGGACGGCGACAAAGGCTGGGCGGGCCGCAGGCCGGGGCCACTGGCAAAGACTATTACCAGACGCTGGGCCTGGCCCGAGGCGCCTCGGACGAGGAGGTCAAGCAGGCCTACAGCGGCCAGACGCTGCGCTACCACCCGGACAAGAACAAGGAGCCCGGCGCCGAGGAGAAGTTCAAGGAGATCGCCGAGGCCTACGACGTGCTCAGAGACCCGCGCACGTGCCAGATCTTGACCACTACGGGGAGGAAGGCCTAACGGGCAGCGGCCCCAGTGGCAGTAGCGACGGCGGTGCCAATGATACCTCTTTCAGCTACACATTCCATGGAGACCCTCATGCCATGCTTGCTGAGTTCTTCGGTGGCAGAAATCCCTTCGATACCTTTTTTGGGCAGCGGAACGAGGAGGAAGGCATGGACATTGCTGACCCATTCTCTGGGTTCCCTATGGGCATGCGTGGCTTCACCAGCATGAACTTTGGCCGCTCCCGCCCTGTCCAAGAGCCCACCCGAAAGAAGCAAGATCCCCCAGTCACCCACGACCTTCGAGTCTCCCTTGAAGAGATCTACAGCGGTTGTCACAAAAAGATGAAAATCCCCCACAAGCGGCTAAACCCCGACGGAAAGAGCATTCAAAACGAAGACAAAATCTTGACCATCGAAGTGAAGAAGGGGTGGAAAGAAGGAACCAAAATCACCTTCCCCAAGGAAGGAGACTAGACCTCCAACATTCCAGCTGAGATCGTCTTTGTTTTAAAGGACAAACCACACAATATCTTTAAGAGAGATGGCTCTGATGTGATTTATCCTTCCAGGATCCGCCCCCGGGAGACTCTGTGTGGCTGCACAGTGAACGTCCCCACTCTGGACGGCAGGACCATACCCATCGTATTCAAAGATGTCATCAGGCCTGGCACACTGCGAAAAGTTCCTGGAGAAGGCCTCTGCCTCCCCAAAACGCCGGAGAAACGTGGGGACCTCATTATTGAATTGGAAGTGATCTTCCCTGAAAGAATTCCCCAGATATCAAGAACCCTACTTGAGCAGATTCTTCCAATATAGCTACCTTAGCTCCCCAAGGACTGACCTGGGACCTTTCCAGAGCTCAAGGATTTCTGGACCTTTCTACCAGTTGTGGACCATGAGAGGACGCAAGCACCCAGGGAGGGCTTTTGTACTACTGAATGTTTTCCAGAGCATATATTACAATCTTTCAAAGTCATACACTAGACTTAAGTGGTTTTTCAAGCGATAGGGCATCAGGTGCTGGGAACAGCAGGAAAAGACATTCCAGTCTGCCCCACTGGGTCCGGCAGCCCTCCCGGGATGGGCCCACATCCTCCTACTCCAGTCCCTGTTCAGGGGCGAGAGGCAGACCAGCAGCTGGACCTGATCCTTCTGTGTCCCTTTGCTTCTGGCTGGTAGATAATGTCGACCTGCTGTCTTGGTTCCCAGACCCTGTACACTCCTCCGGTTCTGTTCTGATCACTTCTTAACTTATTCTGTATTTGTCTCCCATGTCTTGCTCTTCCCTTGAAGAATTCTGTCTTCTCTTTGGCCATCTCAAATTGAGAACCTAAACTATTCCTGCAGAACTGCCTGGCTGGCGCCCACAAGCAATACCTCTTGTCCCAGCAGCACCAAGGGAGCCAGCCTCCGGTGAGTGACTCCAGTAAGTGCAGCTACCTCTCCCTTGAGGGTCTGAGAGCCTGGACCCAGCAAGGGCCCTCCTGACCTCTGGCTCTAGTGAAGCTGAATGTCCTCACTTTGCGGGTCACAGTCTTTCCATTTCTGTAAGGCAATCTTGGCACACCTGGGGCTTACCAGTGGCCCAGGTAATTTTTTGTTTCATGGACTATGGACTCTTTCAAAGGGATCTGATCCTTTTGAATTTTGCACAGCCCTAGATATAATCCCTTTTCATAAAAGGGTCTTTGCTTCTGGTTGCAGGAGCACTGTGGAACGTCTGTAAATATGTTTTTATAATTCCATGTATAGTTGGTGCACACTCAAATAAAACCTGTCCCTAGCAGCCACTGCTCTCCATATAGGGCCATAATGGAATTCCGAGGAAATCTTGGGGAGGGAGGGGGAGTTGGAACAAATATCTGTTCCCTGGAGGCCAGTCTTGCGCTCAGACCTTTAGACTCATTGTAAGTAGCCTCTGCCAACATGAGACCAAAGGGTGTGACTTGTCAATGCCTCACGACAGCATTAAAGACTGATGCTAAGCCTAAAAACAAAAACAAAAACAAAAACAAAAAACCAGCCACTTCTTTTCTTCTTTCCTGGTAAATTCACCATAAACCTTCTCCAAGACAGAATTCTTCAAGGGAATAAAATGTGTGGTGTTATCCGTGCTTTTAGGCAGCAAAGAAAGAACAGGGAGTGACTGATGGCCATTTTCTCCCTATCACTAGTGCTACCTAATGATCTGTTTGCTCCACAACCTTCCAGGTGACTTATGGATACAGCTCTCCTCACTTAGTCCTGGCTCCCTCATCTTCTCCCTCGTACCTTCATGGTACCACTCTGATTTCTATTTGTTTCACATCTCCTATCACAGTTTCATTTTATTATGAGCACAAGTTATCGTGTCATGGGAGAGGTACTTGCATCATGGCTTGGGTATCTCAACAGTCACATGATTGATAAACTCTTAAAATCACTCAGGTAAGACCTGCTGCAGCAGATCAAATGAAACTGATAAAGAAAACCATATTTCTAAATGCCTGCAGCAACCTCTAGGTCAGTTTCTTTCTCTGACTCAAAAATAAGAAAGGAAGGAAAAGAATCCACCAGCATAATGTGATGAGAAGTGCAAGGTGAAATAACAATGCAGGTCAAGCTGGCATTTGTTGTTACTGAAAGTGATGAGCTGCTATTCTTTCCCCTATAACTGCTTTGGCTCCTTCAGGAAAAATAATTCTATATCAGTTATTATCTTTCCCAAGCACTAGAGTATGAGAATTTTTTCCCACTGTGATGATAGCCCCATTGTAAAATAAGGATGACCATTACCTCTGAGTATGACATTGTTTTTGGAAAACAGCAATTATTCACATAATTCCGTTAACAAAAATACTTTAAAGTGCTGCTTTCCAAACTTTAATGTGCCCGTGAATCACCTGAAGATCCTGCTAAAAATTAGATTCTGCTTCAGAGGGTCTGGGATGTAGCATGGAATTCTGCATTTTTAATAAACCTGTGGGTAAAAGTCAATGTTGTTAGTCTGCCAATCACATTTTGTGTAGCAAGACATAACCAATACCTTCAGCATTGTATTTTTGATTACTCTGGATGTTGTTTTGCTTTCTAGAATATGCCAATTTTCTACTGGATTTGACTTTTGATCAGGACCATTGGTCTTCCAGTGCTTGGAAGTTCTCCGGTGACAGGCTTTAATACTTCAACTTTTGAATGACTATAGTTGGTTATGTATTATGGTTCCCAGTGTTAGCAGAATTCTTTGGCTATGATTCATGTACTACATTTACTGTTAATACGTAATGTGAGTCACTTTGCTGATGTGTTGAAGTTGGTAATTAAATCCTTTAAAAATCCAGTAAGCAAGAGTCAGATTGCTTAAGAAATACTGGATTTCTATGGAAAATATTAAGGCCCTAACAATCACCTTTCAAGAGGGAAAAAAAATTATTTTACCAATTTTACTTGCTCCTTAGTAGAGCAAGAGCTATGAAAATCATGGAAGAGAACTTTGAATAAAAATACTGTTATTTCACCTTTTGATTCAGATCCTATAATTTCAAAGAAAGCCTTTGAAGATAGATTGATTTTGATAATTTTCTGCATTGCACTTAACATCACCTGGAGCCAATCAAAAGAAATCAGAAAATCTAACTCTGACATTTGGGTGTGAAGCAAAAACAACACCTTTACATTTTAAACTTCAGTGTTTCTGAAAGTGAGAGTTTGAAAGGCTGAGAGGTTGAAAGGTCTGGTTTCATCCATGCACATAAGAAAGGAACGTAGTGTCTTGTCCACAGACAAATTAAAATCAGATTTGCTAAGCTGGTGGTTCTATCTGAAACCTCTCTTAAGTGCAATGTGTTAATCAAGCCAAAGTGTGCCCTGTAATTTGTTTTACAGATAAGCATCCTCTAAAGTCTATGGTTGAGAATATTCTATTTCCTTAAAACCTATGCCAATTTTAAGATCGTCAATTTATTTTCAAATTGCCAAGTTGGGATGGTATTTGGGCATGCAGGAGGATATATTGCTCAATTGTCATTTAACCATAGATTAAATGTCTGCATAAAAAGGAATGCATTTTACAATTTTCAAATTGATGAAAGTTTTATGGGGAGATGTAATGAGAATAAGGATGTATTTTATGCAGGAGGGAATGCTATCTGGCAGTAAGAACCAAAGATGAGGATTTAAGAGTCTAGGATTGAATTGGTGGCATCACAAAAGATGCCTTCAGGCGTGGATGCTCCAAGGTAGGTCAAAAGAGCATCAACTGAATCATACATGCTCACTGCTTCCTTTGAAACCTCAAAGACTCCCTGGTTCCTAGGGTATAAGGAGAGGGCAGGATCACCTCAGATCTGGCTGTGTGAAGCTGGGCACATTATTGAAAGGAGCATAGAATAGAGCAGAGGTGGTATAACATGGTGCTCAGAGGAATGGACACCCCAGCCCAACTGCCCATGTTTCAATCTGCTTACTAGCTATGTGACCTTGGGGACAGTATTTAACTTCCTTGTGCCTCAGTTTCTAAGCCATAATGAAATGAAAATAATAATAGTATCTACCTTATAGGGTTGTTACAAGGAGTAAGTTGTATAATGCTTAGATCAGTTTCTCGAGTAAGTGTGAGCGTTTTGTGTTTGTTAAGCAAATGAATGAATAATTAGGCAAAGTGGTTTAGATGCACATTCTCTAGACTCAGGTTGCCTAGTTTCAAATTCCAGCTCTCTGCCACTCTACTGGGCAAGTAACTAGTCTTAGGTTACTCACAGAATACCATCTACTATTAAATGAGTGGTCTCGGGCAAGTTACTAGCCTATCTGAAGTTTGGTTTATTCATAGGGCAGTATACTTTCTAAGGTTGATATATGTTAGTTACCTCCCCCATACTAGTCTTATCATTAAATTTGATAAGTATGCTTTTAACTGACTGGAAAACATTTAAGTGAGAAAAGGGCAAAGAAAGAAAACAAGACAAAAACCCTTTAACATTACACCAAAGGTATTCTTCCAGGTTAGCATCCGTACATAAATCAACCCTCCCTGGGCACAGTCGTTCATCAATTATGACTTCACTTCACAGTGCTGTCATGCAGCCCATATTTGACTATTTAGTCCACAAAAGTAATATCATTTTACTGCATGTTTTTTAGTACACAGTACACAATGATAACACATTCCATTTATATAGCACATTAATGTTTTGTAAAGCCTTTCACATCCATTATTTTATTTAACTAGACATACTGTAAGAGGCTCATTTGTCTTTGAAGAAGCAGCATTGAAGAGGAAAATTCCAAATTTAATTTAAAAACATATTTTTACTGCTACCAGGAGTTATCATTGAAAATAGTACTTCCATCGATGGTTCTTTTTCAGTGGCAGATGGTAGTCACTGCATCTCTGGATGTTCGCTGCAGTGGACAAAGCCATCCCAACATTAAAATAATTCTTCATGTACTCCCCTCTCCTCTTTTCTGTTTCCATCTAATCTCATACCATCATATCACCCACTATATTGAAAACATCTCTACTTAAAGGAAAAGTAAAATGTTTTCACAGATGTATTCAGAGTCTCTGCTCATCTACCGCTATGGTGAATTTGTCTATAACTCCTTTCCTTGAGCCCAATACCTGCAGATGAGGTGCGTGCTGCACCCCCACACTTGGTCAGTGTGCAACCTGAGCATTAGTGCTACCTTGGTGTTCCTAAATCACCTCCTCTTCAGTCCATGATCCCTTTGCCCAGGACTTTCTTATTTTATTTATTACCTGGACTTTTTTTTACTTAACAAAAAAGTATTTTATCTCCTACTTTCAAAAGGAATCTGAGGTGTCCTAAAAACACATGAGCAAATTGGGGGTGTAAAGAGAGAAATAAGAAATGGCCTCCCCAGCTCTCCCTCTCACTGTCCTCAGCTTTCCCATTGTCTTTCCTGCCCACGCTCCACACTCAGACACAGGTCACTTCATTCCAATAATCGCAGGCTTTATATCACTCTGTCAAGTGAATGTAAACTTTGATTGCAGCCAACAGTCTTCTAAGGACTAATTTTTTTTCCTACTTTTCCCAACACAGAATTCTCCATTTAAGGCCCGGGTAGGTCTCTGGAGACCTCATGTGCCTGGTTCTTCCTTTCCTGCCTTCATAAGTTTCCCAGGAAGTTTATTTTATTTATTTCACAACATTTATATCAAGTTCTTAGTCTGCTCAGTCACTGTGCCTACTATATATACATGTCCTGTTACATACATACACGTTACATACATGTAATGCACATGTCCATTGCACGAGGAGCTCATTTAATCCTCAGAACAATGCTTATGGGTGCAAGTATTACCCACTTCACAAATGAGAAACTAAAATAGAGAGAGGTAAAGTGACTTCCACAATTTCAAGCTGAGTGGCAGAGTCAGGATGGGCCTCTGACCACCTGAGTCTATAGTCCCGCTCTTCACCTCGCCTCTGCTCTGCCTCTCTGTTTCAACCACATGGAACAGCTGCTTTCTCCAGAGCACCTAGCGCCCAACTTACTCCTCAACATGAGGATCATGACCCAACCTCTCCACAAAGCCACTGCAATGGTACCACTCATTCTCCACATGGCAGGAGAATTATCTAAATCATCATCACCCTCGAAATGTTTTGGAAATGTATTAGTTTCAAAGACCTATCCCTTGTGATGTTTACAGATCTATCTGAAGACCCCTACGGGCTCCCCAAGGTCAGAGTACATGCTACTCTTATATTCCAAGCATCCCATAAGCTGTTGTGTTCCTCCAACACTGGCTTCAATAGTTGGTGTCCCACTAGGATTTTTTTTTGAAAATAATAACTTGAATTTATTGAGAATGAGTTTCATAGACCCAAGTATTTCTGCATTCAGCCTAGAAAGTAATTTTTGCATTGATCCTCATGAACAACATCTGAACTTAGAGATGTGAATGTATTGCCTAGCTTTGGAAGGAAATAGAAATGAAATAGAAATAAAACTACAAACCAGACTTATAACAAAAAAAGGTATTTCTGAGTTTCTTCTTTTGGAGGAAAAAAGCATAAGTCTTGTAGGAAAATAGGAGGGAGACAATTTAAAAAGAAATAAAAATGCACATCTTTACTTAGTAAACATCTTTTCTTCCATTAATATATAATATTAATAGTAAAACTCTAGACAATATTGAACATTTACATAGACCAGACATTTTCATCTCCAGACTTTTGTATTGTTTTTATTATTTCATATGGCCTAATAAATTACCAGTAATGTACTGACTTAAAATATTTATTATCCAGAGTACCACATGATCGGTGAAGGATGGCAAATTTCTGTCAAAATAACTCACCCCCATTGATTTTGCATGAAATCAGGCTTTGCCTTTTATTATCTGGCTGAAGGAAAAAAAAAAAAAAGTAACGAGTTCAATCCTTTCTTATTGTTCTATTTCTCCCCATCAACACCACTGCCAAAGAGTGTAAAATGTTTCTTAAATCCTCCCTACCTTTGCCACTATCACACACACAAAAATGCATTATGCTATTTGAAGAGCAATTTTCTTCTCTAAATGGGTAGCAACTGAATATTAAAGCAGGTTACTTTACACTAGAAGAATAGGGATTTTTTACTTCCCCAAAATTCAACATATTAAAAATGTTTAAACATGAAACTGACCAAAAAAAATCATAATATGTTTTGCCATTTAAATAGTTGATTACATTTCAGAAGATATTGTTATGATTTCAGAGAGTATGTTGGAGTTACAATAAGTATTGTTATTTTATTTATTCCTATCAATACATGAAATTAAGTATTTTGAATATATCTATGCTAGTCCTTAATAGATGAGCATAAAGATGTAGCCTTATCCAAAACAAGATTGTCATTCACTAAAGAAATTTGTGAGGGGTAACAAGAATATACTTCAAACACTAGGTTTTATAGACAACCTACAATGTATAATATTAGTGCATGACCAAGAAACCACCGCAGACAATTGAGCAAGGTAGAACTCACTCACTATTGGTGTCATTGGCTATCAAAGTGCCCTTAAAAGTATAGATTTTAAAAATTAAATATTAAAAAGACATTAAATATGTGAAAAATTTAGTAAATATTTAACCCCTGAGTGGGCAATAATTTTTTTTTTTTTTTTGCTCTTGTCACCCCAGGCTGGAGTGCAATGGCGCGATCTCAGCCCACTGCAACCTCTGCCTCCCGGGTTCAAGAGATTCTCCTGCCTCAGCCTCCCAAGTAGCTGGGAATACAGGCGCCTGCCACCATGGCGGGTAAGAATTTGTAAGCAGTAGAAGAAAGCATATGAATAATGGTTAGTTATTTTACTAGATTTTTTATTTTTTTGAGATGGGCTCTCACCATGTTGCCCAGGCTGGTTTTGAACTCCTGAACTCAAGTGATTCTCCCACCTTGGCCTCCTAAATTGTTAGGACTACAGACATGAGCCACCATGCCTGGTCAATTTTTAAGTTCAAAACACCAAAAAATAGCATTACCATAATAATAAATAATATATTGGAGAAATAGTGCACAAAATTCTAGTACACAAAATGTTACATGTAGGGTTTTTGGAAAGCTTTCCCTTATTAAGAAAAACACTAAAACATTACCAGAAGCTGTGCAAAGAACATGAACAGATATTTTATACAATAACAAATACAAGTGACCAACTAACAGAAGAAAATATTTTCTCCTTACTAATAATCAAAGAAATCTCAAGTTGAAAAAATGTATTTTTAAAAATATCTTATTGAAAGATTTTTTTAATTAAAATATTCATTTTGTGATGAAAATATTGGGGGAAAAAGTGGTCACAAATATTGTACCATGTATATAACTGATGTCCTCTTTCTTGAAAGTGATCTGGCAATAAAGATCAAGAACTTTAAAATAAAATTAGACACTTAACCCAATAATTCTTCTCATAGGAATCTAACCAAAGGCACTAAAAAGCATTTATGTACAGAATATTCATCGTAATAGTATTTGATAGCAAATTTTCTAACACTGAAAAAATTGTTTTTAAAATAGTTATATTTATGATAGAATATTATGCAATTAGGCCGGGCGCGGTGGCTCAAGCCTGTAATCCCAGCACTTTGGGAGGCCGAGGCGGGTGGATCACAAGGTCAGGAGATCGAGACTATCCTGGCTAACATGGTGAAACCCCGTCTCTACTAAAAATACAAAAAACTAGCCGGGCGCGGTAGCGGGCGCCTGTAGTCCCAGCTACTTGGGAGGCTGAGGCGGGAGAATGGCGTGAACCCGGGGGGCGGAGCTTGCAGTGAGCCGAGATCGCGCCACTGCACTCCAGCCTGGGAGACACAGTGAGACTCCGTCTCAAAAAAAAAAAAAAAAAAAAAAAAAAGAATATTATGCAATTATTTGTAAAATCATAACTTAAATGAGACTTGAAGTAACGTTTTCAAATTTCAAAATCATGACTTGAAGTAATGTTTTTCGTATGTAAAAAAGCAAAACTATCAAGACACTACATAGTACATCACATAATCTCAGTTATGAATATAAGAAATACATGTACAGAGGCATTAAAAGCCAATAGTTTAATAGCTATTACCTCTTGAATAATCTTGAATAATGAAATTATAAGTGATTTCTATATTTTTCTTTATACTTCTCTGCATTTTCTATAATGACCATGTATGATAATACCACTCTCATTGTCAGGGAAAAATAAGATCTTAGTTATATATTTACTGTAAAAACATACTTAAAGCAGGAAGACTAACTTTCTGGAAAAATTTTAAAAACAAGTCAAACTTGTGCATAAACAAAGTAGACATTTGACTTTAGTTATGACTTTAAATCTGCCAAAAACAAATTCCCACAATGATCTCTCCTAGTCTTCTTATTGATCTGCAATTGTTGTTGGGGGAAAATCTCTACAGATCTCTCTCGTGTCTGCATGTCTCTATTCTCTTTGTTGGGGGTGGTGGGGGGCAGAGGGGCATGAAGTCTCACTGTCACTCAGCCTGGAGAGCAATGGTACAATTTCTCCACACTGCAACCTCTGCCACCAGCTCAGGTGATCCTCCTGCCTCAGCCTCCTGAGTGGCTGGGAACACAGGCACATGCTACCTTGCCCAACTAATATTTTTTGTATTTTTGGTAGAGACAGGGTTTTGCCACATTGCCCAGGCTGGTTTTTTTTTTTTTTTTTTTTTTTTTTTTTTTGATTTTGGGG